>NW_004955426.1:15868757-15892498 GCF_000276665.1 Chinchilla lanigera
GTGCTTGTGATATGTTGTAAAATGTTGTATGTCTGTTAATGTTTCCCTCCTTTTATCTTTAAAATAAAAAAAATAATCAGTTCTAAATGATCATTGAATAATATAAAATAAAAAAATCATAAAATTTCTATAACTTAAAGCTAGAGAAAATTTAGAGGAACTAGAGTTTGTTTGACAAACTTCTCATAGGCAATATTAAAAGCATTAGCCATGGAAATATTGATGTTACCACTGATATCTGCACTGTAAAAATAATATTAAGCTAATTCATAGAAAATCTACATTTTAAGGGGAACTATTTGAAAACAAACATTTGATAGGAAACAATTATCGAAATTGTACAAAGACCTTTTGAAAGATCATATAGAAAAAATAACCCAATCTCTTAAGAATTCTATATATTTTTAGGGATAAGAATCATCTGTTATTTTAATGATTATTATTTCTGAATAGAATTCCTTTTTCTTATATGTAAGCCAAACATCTTTCACATCTATAATCTGTATTATCCTTTGGTGTTATATCTATAAATTCTTACTAATTTTTCTGTTGATTTTTGGCTTAATACACAATTGCTTATTTTTTATTCTAATTAGTGGTAATAATGCATTACTTATATGTAATATAAGAATCCTATGCTATTTTAAATATGTCACGTATATACATACACATATATGTTAGTGATATGTAGTAATTATCTCACTCAGAGTTATATTGAATGCTTTTTTGGAGTTCTCCTTAATATAAGAAATGACAGGGGCTGGGGATTTAGCTCAGCGGCAAAGGGCCTGCCTGGCAAGCGCAAGGTCGTGAGTTCGGTTCCCAGTACCAGAGAAAAACCAAAAAAAAAAAAAGAAATGACATTAATGGCAACACATTCAATAAAACATGTCAAACATTTTGTTGAAAAAATTTTTACTTTTAATATGTCATCTAATATTTAAATTGTATAGATATTTTCACTAAAAAATGATATATTAAAAGTTGTAGCAAAACTATATATCCAACCACTGTCTTAAAATACAAAATTAAATTTAATCACAATCACTTTGCTTACTTTCTGAAAAGGATTTTATGAATGTTGTCATATGAAGTAAATTAATTTTATGTGAGATTTTGAAAGAAAAGGAACTGTTTGAAATTTGAAAGCTGAGAAATGAATAAGGAGTCTAAATTAAGAGTAAGCTCTTTGTTCTGCTTCTATTTAGATAAATTTATGGTATTGTTCACTGCGGGAGTTATTTTTAAATAGCCCTCTAAAATACACATAGGAAAAAGCAAAGGTAATCTGTTTCTATATTTATCCTTTTCTTTTCTTTAAGCCCAGTTAAATTTTCTTAAAATTACCACCCTTGAATAAGTGTTTGTTCTGATCATTTGACAATATGCTTTTAACTGTTTTGTCCATTAAAATTCCTTGAATTATATAGTTAAACTTTGGATTCCAAAAGCGAGACAATTCACTCACACAATCAAGCTGAGTACGTTTTTGTCAAAGGACCAAATCTTTAAAAAGCCTTATCCCTGATTTTGGAGAAAACCTTTCTAAAACACAGTAAGCTCAAACTAGAGTCACCAGAGTCTAAAGTGTAGTTGTTCCATTTCTCCTAAATTACTTTAGGATCTAAAGTTTAGGCTTTGAAGAATGAAGTCTGTGGAAAAAGCCAGAGAAATACTTATTGAAATGAAATACTTCTTCATGAATATCCAGAAAAATCCTATGTAAATCAATTTTGTTCTTATGCTTATTTTTAATATTACCTTTACTCAGTAAATTAATAATTGTTACAAGCTTTTAAAGGAAAAATTTTTCTCTAAAAATGATATTTTCATACTTTGGAGGTGTACATTTGTAACTTTGAGCCTCTTTTCCACTCTTTTTGTCCCTCAGTGAATTACAAAATCTGTACACAATAATAAAACATGCTTGGAATTAGGTTATTATTTTCCCACTCTCAACCTCTACTGGGACTCATATACTTACACTGTTCGTCATCTCATTTTGTAATGGTTATCATGGTATCTACAGTACACTTTGCATTCTCTCTACTTGTATGCTATCTTCCCTGCAGTGAGAAAATACGGCCAGAGTTGTCAAGAAGACAATTTTGAGCAAGGTTTGAAGAGACAACTTTTGTTCCTGTCAGACATTTAATCTTCAGCAATTTCCCTTGGGGAAAAATGTTCAGCTTGGAGTGGTCCAAACAGTACATAAAGAAACAGGAGCAGACACTGCACTCCAATGTGATAAACCCAGTGCTTGTTTATCCAATACAAGAGACAATTCATTGATACAGAACTGTGTGAAAATAAAAAAAGAACTGTCTGTATAAGCCACTGAGTTTTGATTTGTTGAGAAGTATAGTAGCAATAAGGCAGCACTACAAAATGAATTTCTCTGAGATGTGCTGATTTAACAGGACAGTGGGCTTCTCAAAGGCAGCACTGTCATCTTTTCCCACATTTTGAGCTCTCTCTCCCTCTCTCTGTCTCTCCCTCTCTCTCTGAACCAGACTTTTTGTTACTGAGTGGGAAAGTGTGCTGAATTCCATTTGTAACTCACTGGAATGTGTCGCAGAATTTTCTGTATCCACTATTCTGTTCTGTTGATCTACATGCATATTTTTTTTTTGTGCCAGCACTATACTATTTTTAATCACTATGGCTTTGTAGTATAAATAGAAGCCAGGAATTGTAATGGCACCTGCTTTGCTCTTATTACTCAAGATCATTTTTGCTATTCTGAGTTGTTTCTGTCCCATATAAATTTTAGGACATTTTCTCTAGTTCTGCAATGAATGCTGTTGATATTTTACAATTATGTTAAATCTATCAGTTTTAGGCATATTTCCATTTTGATATTGGTTTTGCCTTTCCAGGAACAGGTTATATCTTTCCACTTTCTGATGTGCTCTTAAGTCTCCTTTTTCAGAGTGCTGTAGTATCTATTGTAGAAACCTTTCCCTTCCTTGTTTCTGTAATTTCCTGTATTAATTTCTCTTCATGCTATTGTGAGTAATACTGCTTTCCTAAACTCTTTCTCTTTGAGTTCATTATTATATGTGAACACTATGGGCTTTCATGTGTTGATTTTGTATCCACATTACTGAAACTGGTTATTAATTCTAAGAGTTTCTGGTTAGATAGCATTCTTTGGGAATTCTATGTAAACTATCATGTTATTTGCAAATAATGGTCATCTGATTGCTTCCTTTCCTATGCATACCCCTTTTATTTTTTTTCTCTTGCCTAATTGCTCTAGCTAATGTTTCAAGTAATAGTTAGAAGAGAAGTGATAGTAAGTATCCTTTAATTGTTTCTGATTTTACAGCAAAAGCTTACAGTTTTTCTCTCAAATAATAGAATACTGGCTACTGGTTTGTCAAAACAAAAACTGTCTAGGTAATGAAATGAGAGACATATGAAAGAGATTGAGAAGTTTCTCTATATATGTTATTATTATGATTTTATACATACATCATGTCTCTATCCAAAGAGCAGTTCATTTAAGCTTTGATTCATAATTTTCTACTTTCTGACTTCACTACTAAAATATCTAGTAAGAAAGTACATTTTATTTAAGACTGAATATGATATGCATAATTTATAACAATACATATTCTAAAATATTTTTATATTTACTCCCTGCTTTATTAAAACAGACATTATAAAAGAACAGTAATGATTTTATATGCATATTTATATGTAATAAGCTCTTGTTTCTAAACACTGACGATTAATTTAGTGAAAGTACAGTAATTTTAAAATACAGTTTAAAGTAAACATATAAATGCAAATATGTACTTCTCTAAGAGAAATTCAAAATTGATTAACATAAATTTAAAACAAATTGCAAATTATCATTATAGCTAAATAAATGCATGCTACCTATTCTGTAACTGATATTAAAAATTATTCAGAATGGCTCAGAACTCCAAAACAATATAAAGTTTTCTAAGGTGACTTTTCTAATGTAAAATCTGATTCATTTAAAATAAACTTAGGGTTTCACAACTTAATAAAATACCAGCCTTTTTCTCTTCTACTAAATTCCCATGTTTCCATCATTTGCGAGTATCACATCCTGGAATCATGACATAGATACCATAGATGTGTTTCTTTTATAATTTTTACAGTTCTATACAATAAATATAATTTCTTTTTAAGCTTTAAGCATTTATTCATTTAAAAATACTTTGTATAAAATTTTGATGAATTCTGATATCTTCATTTACAATTTAGCCTTATGAGAGAGTAAATTACTTCATTTAAAATTGAATACATCTTCCCACACTAGTTTACTACTCCAATAGATGTTAAATTTATTAAATAAAACAATGTTTTCGTGATTTATTATAATGAAACTGCATCTCATTTTTTGAGATATATTTCTTTTTCTCCATGGATTAGCATAAAATAATGTTGTAACAAATGTCAGATGATTTTAGAGCTGGGAGCAAATTATATTAGAAGTCTTGAATGATGTTTACCAAGATACTGTTTTGCATATAAATCCTTTCTAAATATTGTGAAGTCTTTCAAAATAATAAAAGAATTAGAAGGAAACTTGAGAATATAAAATATATAACAATTTCAGTAATGTACATAATCTATCAAACTGACATATCATAAACTTGTTTAATCATACTGTTTTATTGATAGATGCATTGTAATACAGTGTCACAGCTTAAGTAGAACTTCCTAGCATATTTGCTATGAGATAGATACAAAGGAACTGAAATATAATTAGGTGAATGTATTCTGTGAGATTTATGTAATAAATATGTGTACACATACATCTCTTTTATAATAAATAAGCAAAATATTTTTTTCACAACTGTGCTTCAAACAGTTACTCACATACACAGCTTGGAGCCATAAATTTGCAAGGTTTGGGATGGGCTTATATAGAACAAGAAACACAACAGTCATGTGCAAGGAAAATACTAACACCACCCAAAATTTATAATTGAAAAACTCCAGGAGAAAAAGCACAGTATCATATGGACTGACTCGTTTCAAGCCCAAACATTACTTTGAAGTATATAATTATTAAAAATAAATCAGTGAGTGACATTTTATATATACTAAGTCATTACTTCATAACAATTTTACAATATCTAAGAAATGATGAATGATACCCCCATTTGAAATATCAATACATAATTTTATAGGGCAACCAGTAAAGTAACAATTAATGATAGGTAGATTTGAGCCTTACATCAATTTTAAGTCTTTGATTTACTCTTTCTATCTAGTCTATATATTCATGGTGAACATTTTAGGATATGTATCACTCATGTGTTCTTTCTCTTTTACATTTGAAAGAGAGAGTATAGGAATGAGAGTCATTTACTATCATCAGGTTCCCTATGTTATCAATTGGAAAAATGCTTTATGGATTTAAAAGTATAAGAATATATATATTCTTTATATTTATATATCTTTATATATCTTTATATTTTATATATCTTCATATATATTTATATATATTTAAATATATATTTATATATGTGACAAGAATTTCATATATATATTTCATATATGTATATGAAATGTCTTTCAATTCAACTGGAATCAGAGACAGAGAAGAAAACTAGCCAGTCATTTTAGACTAGAATGCTATACCCTTAACCACACAATTGTACAAACTTCAATGTGAAGCAAGTGTGTACCCTGGCAACAAGGAAAGACATCTGATAGTTTCTATTTTAACTAATTCGTCTCAATGACATTTATTTCAATGTAGCTGAGGTACACTTAATATCAGGGGCATAAAATTAACTTAATATTTAAACTGTAAAATTTAGGAATTGGTTAATATCTGCCAAATTTAAGTCTTGGAGTCTAGCCTAAGTTATTTGGCATAGATTGGACAGTGTATTTCTTTGTCCACATTATTTTACTTGTTTGTGTTAGTGGAAATTTTACTTGTTTTTTATCATAACTTTCTATGGTTATATTTTTCTGTAATTTCTCTACTTGTTCTCTTCTCCTTCATACAAAGTTTCTCTACTTCTTCTCTTCTCCTTCTAAAACACACAAAGTTTGAGAATTTATATTTTCTTGTAAAGTTTCCTGTTAAGAAATTTACAATCCTAATGAGTAAATATAGTATTTTATGATTTTCATATCTGTATGCTTTTTTCATTTACCCTTTTAAATGTAAATATACTTCTTTTCATTTTATGGCCAACATCATATTAATTATGTCATATATGATATAAACCATATATGATAGATGATCTGATAAATATATATGACAAATCATATGTATTTTACATCATATATCATTTTATTACCTTTTAAAATATTCAAATATTTCTTAACATTTTGTAATTTTATTAATCATACTGATGTTGCACAAAAAGCACTCTTTGTTATAAGATCAATGCATTTTTGATTTATAGTTTTAATTTTACTATTTCTCAACATGTCAGTAATGTTATATTTGTATTAATATTGCTATATACCACTTTCTGTTTTCTAAACTTTTATTTTTTGGCACAGTAGATTGAACCTAGGGTCTTGTAAACACTTGACAACATCTTACATTGAGCTAGAACCCTAATCTTTACTTTCTATTTTAGAAATAACAGCTCTCTACCATTCATTTTATTTCCCCAATTTTATAATCATTCCTAAAGACTTTTAGAGTGTCTTCTTTAACCAAATTATATTTAAGGAGAAAAAATATAGGACAATAGAAAATGAGTTACTGGACTTCTCAGAAGGTCTTCAGATTTTGATTCTTGACTAAAAAACTTATTACATAGTAAGTGAGATACTTCCTTGCCAAGAAAAAAGTCAATCAGATATGCAGAAAATAATTCTAGTATATTTTCTTGGATACTTTAATTTACTGGGGAAATTTAATAGATTGAAATAACATAATTCAATTTAAATGCAATACTATAAATTGTATCATTATCATTCACAAACATTTGTATATATTTACCTAAATATATATATATGTGTGTGTGTGCATATATGCACAAAATTTTGTTCAAGAGCCATTTTTAAATAAACACAAAAAGAATTCATAACTAAATAACAAAGATACCAAAAAAAAAAACCCTTCATCCAAGCAGCGATAAAATATTTGAAAGTATTTCTGTAAACTTATATTAAAATGGTTAGCAAACATAATAAAATGTTTAAGGTCATTAATCAGGGAATGCAAAAGAAAACCATGATGAGTTAGATCCTAGCACTCATTAAAATCATTACTATGAGTACACAAACACAAGTAAACCAACAAACAACAGTGACAGAAAAGAGCAAGCACTGGTGAGGATATGGAGGAATTGAAGCACTTGTGTACTATTGTTAGAAATAGAAACAATGCAATCACTGGGAAAAATATTAGCGGAGATCCTCTATTATTTAAAAATACAACTCTAATATTTTCTAGCAATTTTTTTTCTAGATTTACCTACAGTATTTGACAGCACTGTCTCAAAGACATGCTTACACATTTGTACCCATAGCAAAATTATTCACAATAATTTAAAAGTAAATATAACCTTAGTATTTGTCAACAGGTAAGTCAATGAATTCTGGTATGTACACGCAATGAGGAAACAATTTAGCTTTAAAAAGTTAAAAATAAAGAACTGTAACAACTGCTATAATATGGATGAAGTTTAAGGACATCACCCTAACAGAAATAAATCAGTCACAAAAGGACATATCTGTCACTATTTAATTTACATAGAAAACATGGAGTAGTCAAATTCATAAAGCTAGGAAGTCGAATTTTTTGTCAGGACATGGGTTGACATGAGAATCACATTTTTTGTTTGTTTATTTGCTTGTTTTCCGGTACAGGGAATCGAACTCACAACCTTGTACTTGCCAGGCAGGCTCTGTGTTGCTGAGCTAAATCACCAGCCCCCAAAATTGGCATCTTCTAATGGGCAGAAAGTTTCAATTTTGCAGAATGGAAAGTGTTCTGCCGATGTATGGTAGGAGTGATTGTACAACTGTACACTGAACTGGCCTCTGAAGTATATTTTTAAAAATTCTCTTCATATCACTGAAATATGCTCTTAAAATTGTAAAATGGAACATTGTGTGTTATGTGTATATTACTCCAATTAAAACCTATGAAAGGAGGATATTTAAGTCATATAAAATTATGACATATTAGCTGTAAATTTAATATAAGTAAGTTATTGATGATTTCTGTATACCAGAAAAGTCTTAATTTCCTTTCTGAAGTAGCAAAGTTGATATAAATAAATTACACACATCCTGCAACTATGACATTCAGAAATTTTTACCGTGGAGAAAGATGAAAGGATTTTGTAGTTTGGATATCCGTAAATGAAAACAAATAAGTGAAGTCAAATATGTAATACAATATTTAACAAAGATATCTTCATGAATTGTTTGATGAAAATTAACTCAAAACAAAAATTTAAAAACTGAAAAACAATCTAAACATACTAAAAATAGAACACTTGGTAAAAAATTACATAGATGATAAATAAGCAATCATTGAAGAACCAGTTGCACTTCGTTCAGCTTTCATGTTGCATAGATAAATACCTGATGCTCATAAGCTGAATGAGAGATCCTTTTATGGCTCACGGTTTTAGTCATTTCAGACCGTGATTGGCTGGAGGTAAACAGGAAAATCATAACAAGAGGAAACTACGGAGCAAAGTGTCTCAGGTCTTGGCAACTGGGAAACAAACCACAAGAGAAACCAGACAGAAAGGTGCAAAACGACAGATATAACTCCTCAGGTCACACCAGCACGACTCACACAGACATACTGAGCACTGCGCTTCATTAATACTTTTCACATCATATTGAGAGTCAAGAATAAAATTAACAGAGTGAAATTTTGTTTAATCTGATTTATCACGGAAGAGGTATAACCATTATGTCTATGTGAAAAACTAAGAAGAATATGCAAATTGAATGTTTGCTTCTAAGTAAAGTATTGAAAAGGGAAAGCAATAGCATTAATAATACTAGAGATATTAAAGTGTTGATATTCTTCCATTGCTTCAATATTTTTGAGAGAACTCCGACTAAATATCTTAATATTTTAAAAAAAATCATCAATGGAAAGGGAAAGTCAAACAGTAGCAGGAGGGAGGAAGTTCAAGGAAAAGATAGAACTCTCACAGTCATTGGGAAATAACAATGTCATCATTGTAAAACTTCAAGAATCCAAAGCAACGAAAACAAGTAAGTTTTTCATTTTATCTCAGGAATAAGGTAAACATACAAAAAGTCTGTTTCTACTTGTTTCTACTATGTTTTTTTTTTAAAAATGTGAAAAATTATAATTGGAAAATCTTATTAAAAATGAGTAAAAATGCCAAACTATTTTTAACAGGCATGTAATTTATGTAGATCTTTGCAGCATATGATTGAGAAAGTTAGATATTGTGTATTTCTTTTTTTTTTGGTTTTGGTTTTTCTCTGGTACCGAGAACCAAACTCACGACCTTGCACTTGCCAGGCAGGCGCTTTGCCGCTGAGCTAAATCCCCAGCCCCGATATTGTGTATTTCTTTATGTGTTAGATTTTTAATTAAGAAAATAACTAGATTCATAAGATACATTCAACTGTTTACAGATCTAAGAGTGAAACAATGCTTTAAGGAATATGAAATAAAAAATTTATGAATTTGTAAAAGGATAAATTGAACACTACACAACAATAGCAGCATATAAAAATAGAAGTAGATCTTCACATCCGAAAGATGTGATTTTTTTTCAATTTTTTATTCGTTCATGTTTGCAGTACATAATGATTACACTACCCCTTACTCTAAATATTAGGTTATGAGACATTTTAAAATTACTTGAACGGGTACTTTGGCATAATTTTAGTAGTTTTCCTTATTTTGGAGTAACATACATTAATTGTAGAAAATCTAAAGCATGCAAATGAAAAAGACAGCTGTTTAGCAATTTATATTCAACTAAGAAACAATCAGACAGAAGAAGTGTCGGGGCTTCATGCAGATCACAACACAACATAGAAAATGAATATATCTTATAAATATGTCAGTTAATACCACAATAATTAGAAATAAACATTGATTATGAAAAAAAAGCTGAGATTGAAGGAATTATTTCAGTTTTTGTTCCACCACAAATACCTGAGAAAATAAATCTTGGCGTATTACTAGAGTAATGTTTCCTTGGAAACTAAACATTTAAGAAGAGTTCTGGATGTTACTGCTAGCTTGCTGTGAAATCCTTGATCGGTGGAACTGCATCTGGTAATGGCTCTTCTGAGTAGTACATTATATACTTTAAAAATCTGTCAGAAACTTAGGTTGTGGCTTGTGTGTATCAAAGTGATACGGTTATAACTTGACTCTTATTTTCAGCAAATGGAAGATATGGCCCATTTTGATATGAAATACAGAAACCCTATGTTCACGAGGAACTGCAGGACAAAATGATGAGGAGCAGGTGCTGAGAATGCTACACGTATGTTCAGTTGCCTTTTAGAAATTAACTAAGTATAGTATTATGTTAAAATCTTCTGCAATATAGAAATTGAATTTCCCACTGGCAATTGAGAAATCTGCCAATTTCATATCAGTATCAATCTTAGCCACTTTAACAGTTGTGGGGGCAAGACATCTGACATTCACAATTTAAAGCAGGAGAGGTTTATACTGACTCATGATTTTTAGATGATTTAATCTATATTAGTCTGGCTCAAGGGCATAAATTACCTGGTCAGAGGGACTTATAGGCCAGGCTACCTAATCCCATGGTAGCCAGGAAACAGCAAGAAAAGGGAGTACCCAAGGACCGGGATACATCTTTCCAGGTCACACTCGTAGTGACTAACCTCTCACTAGGTCTCATCTTCTAACAGCAAATTCAGCCACTACACTCATTCCTGAGTATAGTACTTGCAGAATTCAAGCATCTTTCAAGCACAAAAGACTTCTGAGGGACATTTAAGATTTAAATTATAATTTTCTCTACCAGGGCCCCCAGAAGGCTTATGTCTATTTCATTATACAATAAAATGTAGTCAGTCTATCTTTAAGAGTTTTCAACATCCTAATAGTTTTAGCATTGCTAAAATTTTTAGTTCAAAATAGTCTCCTGAGATTGCAGAGTCTCGGTGTCAGCCAGTGTTAAAAATTAAAAAGAAAGTTAAATACTTTTAACAGATAATGACACAGGGTAAACATTTTTATTCTAAAAAAATGAGAAATAGTGAAACAGAAAATATGGGAGCAAAACAAGATTGAATCCCAGCAGGACAAGCATCAAATAATATAGCTCTGCCTCTGGCAAGTGGAGAAGGATTTGCTGAGTTACAAGCTCTAATGAGTTAGAGCAACCCTGCCTTTTTCATTCAGTTGGAGCACACAAGTAGTTTTCTCTCTTAGGATGGTACTTCTCACTGTTTGTGAGTTTTTTCAGCTGTAGTTCACTGAGGTCTTTCATATACTTTCCACTTCACTGCGATAGCCTTATTACCACTTTCAGGGCTTCTTTCCACCTGGTCCAAGCCTCCCCTAATCTGGGTGGACACTCACTGAACACACAACTTTGAATTTCTCATGCTGGTAAAACCAGTGTCCCATGGATGATGCCTTGGTCCTCTTCCCAGGTCAGGCAATAGCCTTGTCCCCTTGGATCACAGATGGAGAGACCTCTGAGTGCCTTGATAACTAAAAATGGTGAAACTAGTCTCAGGGATCCAATTCTCTAGGCAGCCCTTCTAAAAACCAAAGTCCTAGAGGCTCCTTTCTTTTCTCAAATGAAAGCCTTGCTGCAGTTCTTTACACTTGAACTTGTGAAGGTTGAAATCGTGATGATTCTGGAGATGCCATTAAACCATCTTTTATAAATTGTAATAGAAATTTCTTAGCTTCTTTTTAATGCTACTCTTTATTTTAAAACAACTTTATCAATGGTCCCACCTTTGTAGTTGCTTCCTCTCTGATGAAATACATTGCTTTTTTGCTCCTGATTTTTATTTCAAATCTGGCTAAAAGCATCCATATGTACATGTGTCACATACTGAACTCTAGGCTGTTTTGAAATTGTGTCATCTAGATTAACTACTCTACCTCCTTAATTTCAATCTCTGACATACTCTTAGGCCATACACAAAACAATTCTGTCAAAGTGTAACATACCTGATATTTATTCTGTCAGTAGTGTGTGTATTCTCCAGAGAAACTTAAGCCTTGCATTTACTGTCTCCAATTTTATTATAATTTTATTACTTTGACCTCAGAAGTTCTGTTTCCTCCATTTATAGCATTTTAAAAATTTGTATAGCTAGCATAACAGAACTTTTTAAAACTTCTCCCACAAACCAATCCTAAAGGCTTTGAACCATGTGGTCAGGTATAAGTAGAGCAGCAACCTCACTGTCAGAAGCAATCAATATCTGTTTTAGCTACTTTCATATGACTGAGACAAAATACCTGATCAACTTTGTCTCATGGTTATTGAAAGATCTGGTAGGTAGGGACTAGCTACAAGGAAAAAATAGACATAGTAAAATGGCACGACAGAGAACAACTGCTCAGTCTATAACAGCCAAGAGGCAGAGAAAGAAGAGATAGGCTAGGAAAAAATAAAATATTCCAGGTCATGCACTCAGTGATTCAGACACCACCTCCCATTCAGCTACTAATCTCATCAATGGATAAACCCACTGACAAGTATAGTGTCCTCATCATCCAATTACCCTTCAAACACATAAGATATTTGGGGGACATTTTAAGTCCAAACCATAATAAAATCCTACTTAGATATGACCATAATTGAATTTGGAATGAACAGAATTTAAAGAGGAGAAAATCTGTCAAACAATGAAAATATTTTCCATATTGCATACAAGAAGGTTGTGAAGAAAATGTATATAAAGGATCTTAGCTACTTTCTCGTTGCTGAGACAAAATACAAAACATCCAAAGTTAAAGGAGGAAAGGTTTATTTCAGCTCAGTTTGTAGAAGTTTCAGAGTGTAGTGGGTTGGTTCCAAGGCAAGGTGACATGACCAAGGGAAAGTACAGAGGAGAAATAGTTCATGGTGTGGCAAATAGAAGTACTCAGCAGTAAGCTGCAAAGCAGCAGAAGTGGCAGTGAAAGCAGAAGCTGCCTTTATATTATATCCAGACTATAAGCCTATTGATTGGTGCCAACCACACACAAGAAGGGATTCCCTTAATTCCAGAATCACACGATTTAATGCCAGCATTACACACCCTATATCAAGGCATCTCCCAAAGCTCCTACCTATTAGCATATGAGACAAGAGGGATATCTAGATATAAACCATAACATAAAAATAAATAGTATTTTTGAAAAACTTGAAAATGAACGCAAAAGATATAAACAAAAATAAGCTAAATGATGTAATAACAATAAAGACATAGAAACTACACGTATAATATCTATAGTGTGTGTCTCCAGAACAATTCACATCAACTATCAATAAAAGGAAAATAGTGAGAGGAAGAGGGAAAATATACTACGGATTAGACACTCATATGTAGAGTCATGCAACGTTGTTGATTTCAAACAACAAAGATCAACATTTGGGGAGTTAAAATAATGGTAACATATACTGGCATACATCTGCAATTCCAGTATGCTGGAAGGTTGAGGTAGGAGGAACACAAGAACAAGCTCAGACAGGGCAATTTAATGATTTAGTGAGAGCATCTCTCAAAGTAAAAAGTGAAAATGGCTGTTAAAGCTTAATGTAAGGGCATAAAGAATCGTTAAAGGACGGGGGCTGGGGATTTAGCTCAGTGGTACAGCGCCTGCCTGGCAAGTGCAAGGTCGTGAGTTTGATTCTCCGTACCAGAAAAAAAAAAAAAGAATCGTTAAAGGAAAGTATGCAAGAGAAAATGCAAAATTCATGTTAATGGTGCCCTTAAATTGACAGTTATACATCTGAAAAGAATCAGATAAATTCCTCAGAGCCAGGAAAGAAAATTCAAAGACAACAGAACAAAAACAAAACAACATACACACACACACACACTCACTCACACACACATATACAAACACTGTTTTCAAAAAAAACAAGATAGAAAAGAAGATAGAAAAAGATAGAAAAATCTCACAATTGGCATTTTTTATTAAATTTACTGATATATATATATATATATTGTTGTATATATATATATAAAATGATCCTATTCATTATAGGAAATTTGTACCTTTACATGATATACCTTAGTTCCTCTTATTTTTCCCATTCCCCTCCCGCTCCCTTCAACTCCTCTTCCCCTCCTCATTTACAAAGCTTGGTGTCCATTTTATCCTTTCTTTGTCACTTTTTTCTTTTTCCTTCTCCCCTTCCATTCCATTTTCCTTTTGAACAATTTCACAATATCTATTATACATTTTCATTCTTATTTACACGTAAAGATTCTTAAACCAGAGATACAATGTGATATTTATACAAATAGTGTTGATTTATTTCACTTAAGAGTAGGCCTTCAAGATCCATCCTAGAGAACCTGAGACATTTATAAGTACCTTCTTTATTGCTGAATAGTCCTTCATTTTATTAAAAAAAAAACACATCTTATTTATCACTACATCAGTTGATGAGCATTTGGGTTATTCCAAGCTGCTATAAAAATGAATGTGCATATATCACTGTAGTATGACATTTTTAATTCTTCTTGGAAGGTATCCAGCAGAGGAACAGCTGGGTCAAATGGGACTTGTTATCCTACCTTTTTGAGGAATCTATACACTGATTTCAAAAATGGTTACACCAGTCTGATCTCCCACCATCAATAAAGTTTTAATTTTCCCCATAACCCCATGAATATTTATTATTGGTTGATTTCTTGATAATAACCATTATTTCTTGAGTGAGATGAAATTTCAGCATTGTTTTAATTTGTGTGTCTTGAACCATCAGTGATAGTGAAAGTATTTTCATATATTTCTTTGGCATTTGTATTTTTTCCCCTGAGAAGTGGGTATTCATTTCAGATGCTCATTTTTATTGGGTCTTTAAATTTAGAGGAACTCATTTTTTTACAATCTTTATATGTTCTAGATATAAGTCCTTTGTCTGAGGAACAACTGGTTAATACCTTTTTCCCACTCTGTAGGATGTCTTTTCACTCTGTTGGTGATTTATTTTGCTGATCAAAAGCTTTTTAATAGGGTGGGATCCCAGCTGTTGATTGTCTTTAGTACTCCTTGTGCCATCAAAGTTTTCCTCATGAAGTCTATGCCAACACATTTGGCTTCAAAACTTCTCCCTATTCTCTCTTCCAGAAGATTCAGTATTTCTGTTTTAACATTTAGATCTTTTATCCATTTTGATTTCAATTTATTAGATGGTGAGAGACATGGCTGTAGTTTGAGTCTTCAGCATGTGGAAATCCAGTTTTTTGAGTACCATTCATGAAAAAGACAATCTTCTTCCAGTGAACATGTTTGACCCCTTTGTCAAAGATAAGGTGGTTCAACATCTGGACTTGTTTTCACATATCCTAATCTGCTCCATATCCTTATATTGTGTTGTTTTCGTTATTATGTTTTGCCAGTACCATGCTGTTTTTATCACAGTAGAATATACTTCATTAGATGCAGAGAATTGAAATTATCTCATACATATTATCTGAACAAAGTGCCATAATATTGAAAATTAAAGGCAAAAGACACGCAGACACTCCATAAACAAATGGAAATAAGATAATGTCAAACTGAGTAATCAATAGGTCACAGGTGAAATTACAGAAGAAATTAAACAGTCTCTACAATTAAATGATTATTCTGATATGACAAAACATACTAGAATTTACGGGACACAATGAGTGCAGTCCAAGAGAGAAATTTAAAGCACTGCATTCTCACATCAGTAAAGAGAGAATAAGGTCAAATAAACTACCGAATTTTGAGCCTCAAACTTCAAGAAAGAAAAAAAGTCAAGCCCAAAACTTCTTCAAGGGAGGAAATCATAAAGATTAGAGCAGAAATTAATGCAATCAGGACTAAGAAAACAACACAAAAATATATGAATCAAAGAGTTGATTCTTTGAAAGCATTACATAAAATTGGTAAAACTTTAGCCAATCTTATCTAAAAAGGAAAGAGGCTCAAATTCATGCAATTATGAATGAAAAGGATGAAATCATTATGGATCCTAAGAAAATCCAGAAGAACATCAATACCTACTTTGAGAACCTTTACTTTAATGAGACGGAATACACAGAAGAAATGGATAGATTTCTAGATGCATATGAATTACTAAAACTCAATCAAGAAAATATAAAAATTCAAATAACCCAATATCTGTCAATAAAATTGAAAATGCAACTAAAAACCCATTGACAAAGAAAAGTCCAGGTCCTGACTTATTTACTTCTGAATTGTACAAGAAATTTAGAGAAGATCTCATGCCCTTACTCCTCAAACTCTTTAAAGAAATTGAAAGGGAAGCAATACTCCCAAAGTCATTCCTGGAAGCAAATATTACCTTGACATCAAAACCAGAGAAGGATACAACCACAAGATCGAACTATAGGCCAGTCTTGCTAATGAACTTAGATGCAAAAATAGTCAATAGAATACTGGCAAACAGAAGGCAGTAAGTCATCAAGAAGACCATACACCATAATCAAGTTGAATTTATTGCAGGGATGCAAGGATGGTTCCACATGTGCAAATAAATAAATGTAAGAGACCACAATTGCCATTTCAAATTTGCTGGAATCCACTAAGAAATTACTCAATGTACAAAACTAGGGAAATGTTTATTAATCAAGGTCAATATCAGTCATTGAAAATAAACAAAAAATCTATAAATTAAAGAAAAACAAAATAGCATTATAAACATAATCCATATATACAAGAAATAAGACAGCCAAGGATATATAATGATAGGGTCACAAAACAGATAAAAATGAACCAAGTGGAATTTATAGTAATTTTTAGAAAGTGAGTAAATTGCAATTTTAAGTACATATATTTAATTTTTAGGATATAGAACAGGGGGAAAATGATAAATAAACTTGGAAACAATATTGAAAAACCAAAATCACATTTGCTTTACTACAAGAACATATCTAACTGGGAAATTTTAGAAAACATAAAATGTTCAGATATGTATATATTTGAGGAAAAAAAGATTAGGAGGAGAAAACTCAACTGAAAAACAATTGCTTTTATCTAAATTTGAATAAAAAATAGTCACTCTGTCAAAATATTCAATGAAGACATCAAAAACATCACCAATAACAAGTTATTACTGTATACTTACTATGAGAAAAAATCCTAAGAGCAAAATAAACCCACGCTGTATATGAAGAGTCAAAGATAAAACTATCACAGTTTGGGCAGAAATGACACAACAGGATGATAAGGAAATAGTATTTTAGAATGCTGAACTTAAAAACAGATATTTTAAAAGTTATTATTACAAACCCAGGGAGGAAAAAATTATCCAACAGAATGGAAAATGTACCAATTCACACTAAAAATGTTGATCATGTGTATATGTGTAGTGTAAGAATTGTATAAAACTTTTATGATAGATATCAATGACAACAGATGAAAGTAGGTATTTGAAAAAGTATTACACAAATATCAATATTATGGCATACTTGTTGTATCACTGTATTTAAATCTGTGTCTGTGTTTGTTCTTATGTTTTTCCACTTACACTTACACAAGCAGATGCTGTTTCCATACTTAATGTCATAGTAAAAAGTTGTGTGTATGTGTCCTTCTGAGTGTATTGTGTCAGTATATACATTATATTTATTTGTCAGATATATAGCAAAATATATGTTTTTGCTATAGTCATGAATGAGTGCTTTCTTATTTTATAAAAATTGGTTACAGTCCATTAGTACTCTGTGTTGGACATCTTGGTTTGATGAGTATCATGTCTTTGAAAACATAGCAAATTAAACAGCCCACAGGATCAAGGAAACAGATAAGAAGATGTGGACATGACTCCAAACGTACTGATCCACCTTATTTTTGAAAAGGAGCCAAACACATTCTCTAGAAGAATGATAGCCTCTTTAATAAATGAGGCTGGAAAAGCTGGCTTTCTGTTTGCTGAAGGCTAAAACTAGACCCATGTCTCTCACCATGTACTAAACTAAATTCAAAATGGATCAAATATCTAAATTTTAAAACAGATACATTAAGTCTTCTGGAAGAGAGAATAGGTAGAACTCTTGAAGCAGTAGGTGTAGGCAAAGACTCATGCACAAAACCCAGATTGCACAAGAAGTACTACAAAGAGTCAACAACTGGGGTCTTATCTTATTAAAAACTTTTGTATAGCAAAGAAATCACCAACAGAGTGAAAAGACAACCCACAGAGTGGGAAAAATTTTAGCTAGTTGCTCCTCAAAGGACTAATATCTAGATCATATAAAGAACTGAAAAAATCAGATCACCTAAATTCAAAGACCTAACCCAAAAATGGGCATCTGAAATGAAAACACACTTTTCAGATGAAGAAGTTCAGGTGGCAAATAAATATATGAAAAAAAAACCTTCAGCATCACTGGTCATTCAACAGGTGCAAATTAAAAAAAAAAAAAAAAACACTGAGATTCCATCTCACTCCAGAAAGAATGGCTATTATCAAAAAGTCAAGCAATAGCAAAGGCTCTCTGGGTGCTGTGGGGAAACAGGAATACTTCCCCACTGTTAGCAGGAGTGTAGATGGCTGCAGCCACTGTGGAACTCAGTGTAGAGATTGCTCAGAAACCGAGGACTAGAGGTCTCATTTGACCCAGCTCTTCCCCTTCTTGGTATTTTCCCAGGAGAATTAAAAATGTCTTACCACAGGCATATACGTACACCCATGTTTTGGCAGCGCAGTTTGTAATAGCTAGATCTTGGAAACAGTTCAAATGCCCATCAACTGGTGAATGGATTAAAAAGATTTTATTTAATATAATGGGCTACTGTGCCATAAAGAAGGGTAAACTTCATACATTTATTGCTGAATGGATGGACCTTGAGTGCATACTTCCAGTGAAATAAATAGGACACACATGTGTAAATATTATGTAGTCTCACTGGTGTAAGAAACTGAAAACATAAATAGCAACCAAATTGTACAAGAGATATGGTGAAATGAAAAGAAATTGCTCAAAAGGAAAGGAGAACTGTGGAGGAGGGAGGGGTAAGGAAGAAAGAGAAAAGAAAAACTGAGAAAAGGGTAAAATTGAAACAAAGATTTGTAAATAAAGAGGAGAAGAGGAGTTGAAGGGAGGGGAATGGAAGAAAATATGACAAATCAAGGTACATCATGTACAGGTTCAACCTCCCTATAATGAATGTGTTTATCCTATATACCTAAATTGTACCAATAAATTCAATTAAATTGAAAAAATTAAGTAAATAAAAATAAAATTATGTACTTAAATGCTTTTATTACACATCAATTATATCTCAAATTTAAAACAAACTACTATCCCACAATTTTTTCAGTGTATTTTTAAACTAAGAGAAAATGGAAAAAAGCTACAAAAATATTTGTGCTAAAAAATGTGTTCTAAGAAAATGTTTTCCATTTACAAATTTCAATATACATTTTCATCTTTAAATATAAAGTTAATTATATAAAGAGAAAATAATTGGCATACATTGTTGGTATGAGAATTTTGTACAATTCTACCTGAAACTTATTTACTACTTAAACTTTTAAATATTATACCTCTTATGTATATTATTTAAAAGATAAATTTCTAATATAGGAAAAAATGAAATAAATTTGAGTACTCTTTAGTTAACAGGTGAATGCTAAGGGAAATTGATCACCTTAAATTGGAGGGATTTTCAATCTTAAAAAATTTTCAAATTTAAAATCACGTCTTTGAAATGTATAATTTTCTCAGAGAAATATTCTATATTGCACCCTGTTATAGTGATCTATGATCATTATTGCAGTTATTTCTATATACAAGAATCACCATTGATGTTTGAAAGATGAATTTTAATAAAATACTTTCCACTAGTTTTAAATTTTTTTAACATTTAAATTTTTTTAACATTTAAAATTTTTAACATTTTAATTTTTAACGTTGTAAAATAAAATCATCGAAAAATGTTACTTCACAAATATCAATAGCGGGCTAGGGATTTAGCTCAGCGGCAAAAAGCGCCTGCCTGGCAAGCGCAAGGTCGTGAGTTCAGTTCCCGGTACCGGAGAAAAACCAAAAAAAAAAAAAAAAAAAAAAAAAACAAAGACAAATATCAATAGCAGGTAGGAAGATAGGCTACTGTAGTGAAATAGATTTAAAATTTTACATTAGATTGTCTCATTTTAATAGTGTTGGTGTCTAGCTTCTTACAAAATGAATGAGAAACCTTGGATTAGAGGCCTTGGATTAGATCACCAGCACTGAAAATAATAATAATAATAATAGCAATAGTAACAATAATAATAATAATAATAATAATTAATAATAAGGAAAGTTTTAGCCATATTGGCATTTCTCTGTGATCATTACAGTGAAAACAGCAAAATAATAACATACATACAAGAATGGAAATTTGTACTAATTTGGATTTGTTTCTGTTCTGTTCTAATGCTTTCTTTCCTTTCTTGTCCATTTGAAAACTCTGTCTCCGCATTTATTCATGGGCTACCATTAGGAATCCTGGAGAGTACACCTGGAGACAATGTGTGTCATTTTTAAAATTTCTCTGTGTCAGACACTTTTTAGAGATTTTTAAAATTGGGATGAGGAATAATTCTTTTACTTGTTATGCTAATATCCTCTTGATTAAATTCTTTGTCAAGAGCTCTTTGTTTATCATAGTTCCTCTGGGGAAAATATACTATACATTTTTCTATGATTGAATAATTAAATACAGAATGTCAAATGGTTACTTAATTCTTTTGAATCCTCAATTACATTTAATCATTTAGGGAATGGAGTTTACCCCTGTTTCCATAGTCAAATAAAAAACCCAAGTTCTTTATCTTCTATTTAAGAGATGTTTTAACTATTATTAATGATAAACCATGAGTTATTTGGCTAAGACTAAACATAATGATGGATAACTAAATAATTTTACATGCTGTAACTTTTGTACACTTATAATATCTAAAATGTAGAGGAAGGATATTATTGCATTTGCCACTGAAGAATTATGTTTGGTAATATTTTCTTATATATATTATTAACTTACTATAATGGTGAGTCAATTATCATATCTTTAAACTACATAAGAGTCTGATCTATCAATACATTTCACAATTATATTTGTCATATTAAACCATACTTTCACCTTATAGTACAATTCCTTTATGTTTTGTAATATATTATTGAATATTTAGAAGTACTACTACGGCTCTTTCTTTAACTGAATCTGTAATATGTTGGATTTTGTTGAGCTCTCTTGGCCTAATTTGCTAACCTGGTTAGAGGACAGCCAGTTTACCTTCTCCAGCATTCAAATAAGTCCATTCTCCCAATTAATTTCACTATATCCTTATATCTTCAGTTATGATTCCTAACTCTTAATCTCCTCTGAACCAGAGTACAGATGACTTTCCCTATTTCCTAAATCCAGTGAGGTCCTTCAGATTTTGCAGACTTCAGTGTGATTGCTCTATCCTTCCTATTGCTTCCAGTGGAAATAAAGGTGCTAGCTCATGGTACCAATGGTACTTCTGTCTGCTCGGTGAGCCATCCTGGTGCTTCAGGCACAACACACTGACTGGTGTTATTCCCAAGGAACTGTGACTACAACAGAATTATAAACCTCCTATCAGTTACCATCTCCAGAACTATTTCTCCCCTGACTGCACCTCATTTAAGGTTGGATGGTTTCAGCAATGTTCCAGTCCTCTGCAATCCAAGACAGCAAATGTGACTGATGGAAGGAAACTTATAACGACCTACATACAGGCAGGCAGATATGCATGACAAGTGTAAGTGTAATATGGAACAGCCAAAGGTGCGGTCTGCATGTGTACATCTTGTTCAGAAGAGGAGTAATGGGAGAGATTCTTAAACCTGAGATTTCTAGAGTTGAATAAATAGAAAGATAGTAAGGGTAGGCTGAAGAGGAAACAAAGAGTGGCAATAAGCACAAAAGAAATGAAATCATGAATATGTACATTTTACTTTAAAATAGCAAATGAAGTGAAACCAAACTGTAAATAAAAATTGGATTCTTATTCATGCAAGTGAACAAACTGGTGGAAAAGTTTTCCCAGCAGAAAAAAAAAATAACATATACAGTTCTCCTGGGGAAGAAGAGATAATGAGTCTTAGAAGTTAAAGAGAATGCAGGAATTCTACAGTAGCACAAAGTAGGTAGAGAGGAAAGATAGAGAGCTGAAATGTGGACTATTTATGCACAGCTTCTTAGCTTCTGTTAGGGATTATGGATTTTTTCCACATCTTAGATTTATGGAAATAACGATAATGTCAATAGTAAAACAAAGAAGGATATGGAATCAGGATATTTATTCGAATTTTTAAAGATCACACTTTATGGTGAATAGAGTTGATGCCAAGACCAAAAATGTAAATCTGACACTAGGGAGATAATATGAATAATTTTACATGCTTATATCTTTTAATCTGAACAACTACTTGAAGATAACAATATGCAGTGTAACAACCACTGTTAATTTCCTATCATGTTGTTTTGAATTTCTGTATCATTTTTATTAGTTTTTATTCTCTTTAAAATAAAAAAATATAAATGTGAAAAGTATTCAGCTGGCCATTGAAACTATACTACTGTGGAACAGAAATATTGAATGTTACTGGAATATACTTAGGAGTAACCATAAGAAAAAATGGTGATAAAGTGGTAGGAGAATATGCAAGTGTGATTTATGGATGACTTTGAGATATTTCATGTAAGCACCTTGGCATATGGCTATCCATTCGCTGAGATTAGAGAGTATGGATAAAGGAACTTTTGTGAAAACAAAAATTGAATATATTGATTTTGAGATTTATTTTAGGTATTCTGAGGGAAAGGCTACAAACAATTAAGAAAATATGAAAGTAAGCTCAAAGAGTTGTCTAATCCAGAAGCACTATTTTTATTCCTGTATGCATAACAATAAAGTCAGAGGCCCTAGCTAAATATCTGACATCACATTTGGACTATGCATAGAGATCCCCCAAAAGGAAAGAACTTGAAAAACATAAAGTCCAGGATCATAATGTCAAAGAAGAAATATAAAAGGTGAGAAGAAGCATAGTTTTAAAAAATATGTTCAATCATGTGGAATGTTGCTGTAAAAAATTTGTGTCTAAAAACATTGATAAAATGTATTCACTGAAAATCACTGCTATGTCCCCTTGGATAATAACAAAATCTAAAATGGTTAAGAAATATAAGTACTTAAGGAAAAAATACTTTTCTCATAGTTTATCTTTGGAAAAAAGGAAATTATGCAAAGAATTATGAAAGTTTTAAGATTCTAACATCTTTCAAAAATATTTTATTTAAAAATATACTTGGGGAAAAGTGGCAAACACGCAAAAGATAACTATATGTATTCTGAGAGCCTTTTAAAACTACGTTACTCAAGAGAGATACAGAGCATTTTACAAAGCTTTGAAGCTGTGCAGTCGATAGACTGACTCAACAAAGTAGTAGAAGTTGAAAGTGATGGCTATTACATGCATCCTGAAACATTTTCTTATTCAGGGCAGTAGTAAAGAAGGCGGTTTTGATGGGTAAAGACGAGAGAAGTGAGAGGACCAGGCATTAGGCATATGTGCAGATTTGGCACTGTAGGAAC
>NW_004955426.1:15893104-15896115 GCF_000276665.1 Chinchilla lanigera
TTTGAAAATTTAGCAAGACAATACTATTCATTATTATAATCTATTATTGATCTTCAAAATTTTACTTTACAATTTTGTATTGCAGCTTCACAGCATGAATTGAGAAAAACACAGCTTTATTCTAATAGAAAATGTTATTTTTATGTTTTGGTCAGCCTTTAGTGTAAAAGGTCAAATTCAAGTATTATGCAATACAAATTTTCATGAAATGTATTTTGACCAATCTCTGGCAATATTCATAAAATCAATTAATATTTATTATGATAAGCAAATGTAACATTTGTTTAAATATACGTGCATATGAATGTGAATGTTTCAACTTTAGCATCATTCCTTTTTTGTTAACTATGTTTTCTTGCATAAATGTTCACCTTTTCCAGCATTTGTTTTCAGGACATTCTACATGATAAATATTCACAACTGAAAGACTAATTGTATGTATTTATTTGCTACCTATTAGTAATACACAGGTTAAAATAGATGTAGAACTTCTATGACTATGTATTGTACAAGAATTAGTGCACAACCTCTTAATAAATGTTATAGTATTGGGGTTGGAGATATATCTCAGAGGCTCAGCACCTGCCTAGCATGCAGGAGGTCCTGAGTTCAATTCCTGCTACCCACCCCCCAAAAAATTGCATTATTGAGCTGATGATCCTAAAAATCAAAAATATGATATATCTTTGTATATTTTTAAGCTGTGATTCTTTTGTGAAGAAAAGTATATAATTATGCACGTGTTGTTTCCCCCATACTTAACTAAGTACTTCCAACAGTGCCTGAAGAAAATCATTCCAAGAACAAACTGTCGGATGGGCTTCTCCATATACTTTGGTTCCCAACAGAAGTAGAAACACAGACCCAAAGAAATATAAAAGGTAACTCATCATGTTAAGAGTGAAAGAAAGACACTACTATGGAAGAAATATGCCAGATAAATAGATTTGAGTTGAAACAGAAATGACTTGTATATAGGGAAGAGGAAAAAATATGTGTCATAATAGAAGAACTAATTATGCTGAAGACAATTTAGAAAGTAAAAATCTGGGGCTGGGGATTTAGCTCAGCGGCAAAAGCGCCTGCCTGGCAAGCATGAGCTCGTGAGCTTGGTTCCCAGTACTGGAGAAAAACAAAAAAACAAAAAAACAAAAAAACAAAACAAAACAAAACAAAAAGAATAAAAATCTATGTCACTTTCCCATTTTTCTTCCCAATAAATGAGTCAAGTTCATTTTCTATGGCAATATATAAATGCCAATTTTTCCTTATCCATTCATTTGTTAGTGGACATATAAGCTGTTTCCAAGATTTAGATAGTATGAGTTGCACTACAGTAAACATAGATATGAGTGTGTCACTATGGTATGATGTTTTACACACTTCTGTGAAGATACCTAGAAGGGGAATAGCTGAGTCAAATTGAATTTCTAGTGTAGGTGTTTTAATAAATCTCCATACTGATTTTCTTAGTGGAAGACATAAATATATGCAAGATTTTCTGAACAGAAACTCAATCCCATAAGAATTGATACCAACAGGCAACAAATGGTAACATATCAAATTAAAATGATTCTTCACAGAAAAGATAACAGCCATCAAAGTGAAGAGACAACCAACAGAATGGGAAAAAATTTAAAAGTTTGCTAGCTATTCCCTGCATAGGGGAGTAATATTTGGAACAAATAAAGAATGAAATATATGTTTTAAAAGAACAATATTTTTTTAAAACAGAATTCCCCATATGGATCACAAATAGATCTTTTTCTCCACTTACCTGGTACAAATGTCAAATTAATGTATACATACAGAAAAAAAGGTGAAACTATGTCAGCTGTGTTCACTAACATGGTGAGATCATGCACATGATTAAATATCTTTCCTGTGTGGTTTTGTGATTTCCTGCAGATAATAATTCCTTTGGCATTTAATTTCCATTATTTCCTTTAACTATTTTTAGTTTTGACCAAATGTTCCAGGAGATAGATTTTTCTCTGACATGCCCCCTAGCTTTCCTTGAAGGCTGTTTAGCCGCAATTAGACTGTTCTAGTCTACCTTCTTGTCCCTTAATTTGTATTTATGTTACACCTAGGAATTCCTCCACTACACTGCCTGAGTTACATATATTCAAGCTTCTCCCTCTGCTCCATATATTGTTATATTGATTGCATTATTATTTATCCTTTAGTGCTCATACCTTGTATTCTAGTGCTACACTTTTCATGAATTTCCACTCCCTGTAATGACAATATGGCCAGGGAGCAGACACATCAATTACTTTTTCCTTTTACAATTTCTTGGTAATTTGAGCCATATTTTATGAATTCCTCTTATGTCCCTTGCTAGAGTTTCCGCGAAATGAGAAATAAACATTTGGGGTCAGTTGGTCATGTGCAACTGTACCTAAAACATAGAACTTATTGATATAAAGGCTGTGCTCACTGTTTCAAAAAAGAAACAGTTGTTTACTTAAACGAATTTACAGACTGCAATTACATTTTTATAACTAGTAAAGTTTTTCTCATTTTGTTACAAGGAGTTCTAGGTGACATTCTTTTATTGACATTGTGAATTCTGGCATTTTTTTCTCAGGCCAAATTGGAGAGTTCTATAATTCAACATAGAATATTTGTTTTACTTTCCTTTGTTACATCTAATATTCTTTCTCTCGTAATACACACACAGCTGTCTGACCCTACCAGTTTCTCTCTCTTTGAAAACTCCTTTAAACATTTCTTTTCTACTAACAACAAATTCCTTCAAATTCTGTTTGTCTGCGAAAGTCTTTTTGTCCTTGTTTTTTGAAGGATAACTTTTGCCAAAGCAGATTTTTGGATCAATGGTTTCTTTCAACAGTTTGCGGACTTTACTCATTCGCTTTGACTGTCATTGTTTCTCAAAAGGAATCTATTATAACTCTATTTTTCTACAAGTGAATTATTCCCCACCAGACTTGGTTGTTTTTGAGCTCTGTCCTTTGTTCCTCAATTTAAACATTATATATATATAT
>NW_004955426.1:15896518-15911144 GCF_000276665.1 Chinchilla lanigera
TATTCTTTATTGTTACAATGCCTTAATTTTTCAAGTTTTAAACAAAATGCTATAAATAAGGTTATCAATAAAGATTTCTTTCAGATGGTCACAAGTTGAGAAGTCTAAATTCGGTGACTGGTGAGAGCCCACCTTCCTCCCTCACTGGCTGGTGGAAGGGGTGAGCTACCTGCCTGTTATTTCTGTGCACCATTTCTCTGTGCTTTCCTAGTGTCCCTTTTATTATACCTCCGGTGTGCTAATCATAGTTATTTTAAATTCTTACTCGCATAATGCTAAAATTTCTGCCATATATGGATCTTTTTGATGGTTGATTTTTCTGTTTTTTATGTCTTTTCTCATGTCACACAAACACACATGCTATAGCACATATGTTATTACACATAATTGAAAATCAGATATACTATATTGGTATAAGGAATTGAAGTCATTTTGGCTTTAGTGTGAAGTTCTATGTTTAGATTATAATTAACATTTGTTGTTGTAGTGTCAAAGGCTACAATTTGTCTTCAGCACCAATTCATCTTTCTTTTTAAAACAATTTTTATCAACTCATACTAATTGCACAAATTTGTGGGATTTAATGTAATGTTTCTTCATACGTATACTTTGGTAACCCCCAAATCAAGCTGATTACCATCTGAAATATTTATCATTTCTTTATGATGCCATAACTAAAGTCCTTTGTTTAGCTACATTGAAATGACATTATTAATTAGTCACTCTGTTGTGTTCAACATCAATATTAATTCTTCCTATCTAAATGACATTTTGTTCTTTTGACCAAACTCTTTGCTTCTCATCTCACTTGTGCCTCCACTTTCTGCTTCTGGTTACCACTATTTTACACATTACCATGTACTAATTTTGTTTTTAAATGCACATATATGTGATATCATGTAGTGCTTTCTCTGCATGTTCTGGTGATTTGTTTGTTTTTAGGTTATATCATATAACTTGTCTTCCAAGTACATCCATGTTGTTGCAAATGGCAGGTTTATTTTTTATTGGTTAAGAATATTCCACTGTGGGTGCATACCATATTTTTTTCTTCATTAATTTTGTGAAAGTCGGTTTTATTTTTTTGTCTTTGATACTGCAAATTAGGCTGTAATGTGTATTGTGGGTGATGTCTCTTAGAATGACTGACTTTATTTCCTTTGAACATTTACTTATCAGTGAGATTTCTAGATCAAACAGTTGTTCTGTTCTTAATTTTTCAGGAATCACTATGCATTTTCCATGATAGGCTTACTAATTCATATTTTTACAAGGAATGGATGAAAAACAATGTCATTTTGTCCACATCTGCACCAACCCTTGTTTTTTCTTTTGTGATAATAGACATTCAACCTGAAGTGCAATAATATCTCTTGATGGTATTAATTTCATTTCTCTCATAATGTGTGATATTGACATGTTGACCATCATTACATATATGTGCATTAGCCACTTTCTCTTCTCCTTTTATGAAGTTATGTTTATTTATGTTTTTAGATTATTTTAATTTGTGGAAGAAACTGTCCTGTTTGCTTAGCACATTTGTCACAAAATCCTCTGGATATAAATGTATGCATTTCTGTGTACTTTGTTATACTGGTCTTTGTGTCTGTTTTTATGCCAACACTATATTGTTCTGATTGCAACTGCTTTGTAGTATACTTGAAATCAGGAAAGATGATGGCTTCATTTTATCTTTTATTTTTCTCTCCCCTCCTATCCTCTCCACTCCTCTCTTGTCCTCTCCTCTTTCCACACTTTCTCTTCTTCTCTTTTTTTCTATGAAATAGGAAATAGAGTTTAGGACCTGTACAACGAGCTACATTCCCAGAATATTTTTTTCAATTCCTTCCTTCCTTCCTTTTTTTTTTTTAAACAAAGACTCACTAAGTTGATAGGTTTTCCAGGATGGTGCCAAACTTTCAATCCTTCTTCCCCAGAATGCTGTAATTAAAGGCAAAAGCCATCACATCTGGCTCAATTTTGCTCAAGATTGCTTTGACTTTATACTAACTTTTGTGTTTCTATATGAATTTTAGGGTTGCTTTTGTAGTTGTGTAAGGACTAACATTCATATTTCAAAACAGGGTTGAATTGAACCTGTAATTCCTTTTGGATAGTGCAGATATTTAGACAATTCCAGTTCTTCCCTTTAACAGAAGAGGATTTTATTTTGTGTGGTTTTTTTGTGTGTGTGCACTAAAGGACAGCTGTCTTCTTCAAATTCTTTCAACAAATTGTATGGTTTTGATTGCAGAGATCTTCTCTCTCTTTGGTTAAATTTATTCCCTCATATTTTAGATTTTTGTTGATGTTAAACAGAGTCGCTTTCTTTCTCAGAGAACTGAATATTGGTATACAGAAATGCAAGTGATTTTTGTATGTGGACTTTGTATCCTACAACTTAGCTGAAAAATATTACTTAAACTTTTTTCTGAGGGGGATTGGGACATTTTATACATAAGATTATATTATTTGCAATCAGTGGCAATTACATTTCCTCTTTTTAAAATGTGGACACTGTCATTGTTTGGATTTTAAATGTCCAACGAAAGCACGTATATTAGAAAATTGCTCCACAAGTATTGCTAGGAAAGTGTAGGAAGTGGGGCCTGAGTGGACGAAAACCATCAGTTCTCTGATGTGGGGAGTAAGGGCCAGAGCTCTGGTTGACCGCCGTGGCGGAGGAACGAGTCTGAGCAGACTTAGACTTATGTCCTCGGCAGACGGCGTGAGTCGCCCTGCCTAGGCCGTCCCGCTCTGTCCCTCCCTCAGTGCCTCCCCTCGATAATCACACCCCTTTTTGCCATGCCCCTAGCCTGCTCTATAAAACGCCTGGTACTTCCTCAATAAAGTAGATCTGCGCCATCAGCCTACTCTCCGGTGTCTCTTCTTTCACCGCGCGGCCGCTTGCCGTGGGCCCAGGTCCCTTGACCCGAGTGGTCTTACCACACTCTGAGATTTGCAGAGATACATTTTCTCTCCAGCTTCTCTCTCTTCCCTGGTTGCCATGATTTCTGATTTCTTTCCCTTAGACCCTGGGTCTACGATGATCTGCCTTATCAGAGGCCCACAGCAATGGAGCCAGCAGACCTGTGCACTGGAATCTCTAAAACGATGAGGCAAAATAAATCTCTCCTCTTTTAAATATTTTATTTTGGGTATTTTATCACAGTAACAAAATATTGATAAATGCAGTTACCTTTAGTTCTCTTTTCTTGCTAGATGCCTTTGGCTAAGATTGTCATTGAATAAAAGTGACGCTAACGGTGAATGTAAATGTTCATTTTTTTCACCTGTTATTTTAACATTGTCCTAGAATTAAGAAACTCATTGTTAAATAAGGGCCTAATGTTCTTATTACTTTCAGATGTCATCCCTGTTTTTCCACAGGAGCCCTATTTATGTGGTAGCAAGAACAACTATCCTATCTTTCTGTGACTCGGTCTCAGACTTTTAATTAACCTGTGTCTCTGGGGTGTGACCACACAACTGCCTCTCAGCTTTGTTCGTTTCTCTCCTCAGGTTAGAAAGGAAACTAGAAGGGGCTGGGGTGATTAATTCACTTGCCTCAGATGGATGAGGTAGCAAAACAATCCCATCAGGCTCTGGTGAGTAGGTTCCTTTCAAACAGACCTTCTTAAGGTGAACAGTGAAATATGGTCATACCTTAAAATGGTTACATTTACTGTCCCTCTGTCAGAAGGAAGAGACAATTATTCTCTAAACTTCACAGCAATAATGTGGCGGGGTTCATGGAGTTAAAACTCACTGAGAGTAAAGATGGAGACATAAGCAGATTTTAACACGCAAACTAGTTCACAGCAAACCTCCAGTTATGTATCAGTCAGAATTCAAGTGTTCCTACCAGAGTTGGCTCTGGCGATGGGATTCTGCCCTTGGGCTCCCACTCTTGATGAGCTGTGATTTTCTGCACTCACCCATCTATCTCTGTAGTTGCTGAGGCAGCAGTTTACCCTGTGGCTTCAGTTCTATTGTGGCTGTGAGAAGACACTGGTTTTCAGTTTGATCACCTTCTTTCTTCCTATGAGGATGGCAGTGAGGGTACACAAATTCTTTTTAAGATGTACTGGAAGCCAGAAGTACAGTCAAAATATATACACAATTCCCATCACTAGTTTCTATTTTTACTGTTGATTCATCCTTAGACTTTTCAGTTGTTGATATTTACTATGTCACTCTAAATTCTTCAGTGCAAAAACAAAATCTGTGCTTCATTGAATGCCTTCCACAGGAGAGAACTTTAATCAATTTTGCTACCTTGCAAACTATTTTTAATCATTGTAGTTAGGTATGGTGTTCAGGATAATTCTCTCAAGGATGCTGATGTTGGAAACTTTCTTTGAGATTCTGCTCAGTGCAAGGATTTATGCACCGTGAGAAGTCCAACACAAAGCAGAATAGGATGTGATTTCCACTTTTATGATTTGAAGTGCCTATTGACCTAGGATTGCCAAAATACACATAAGGAAAGCAAAGTTATAAAATGACAAAGCATTATTTTTCTGCGGCAGTTGTAAAAAGAATTACCACAAACTGAGTGGATTAAACCTGTTGAATTTTTTTTTCTCAAAATTGTGGAGAACAATAGTAAAAATCAAGATTGCTTCAAGGATATATCCACTCTGAAAGCCACAGGAGATGATCTACTTTGCTTCTTTCAGCTTTGGGTGATGCCAGGTATTCTTTGTTGTATTGTTAGAGTTCTCCAGAGAAACAGATTCAAAAGAGAACATACGTGTAATTATGCAATGACTTGTTATATTGACCTACAGCACTGGAGGCATAATAGTCCACAGTGGCCCTGTGTGTGCACAGAGCTGTAGTGTCTGGCAGCTCCTTAAGCCAAAGCTGCTGGAAACTGCAGAAGAAGAGGGGCAGAGGACACAGCAGCAGTCCAAGAGCAAAGGTGTGGAAGCTCCTGGGAGAGCTGCTGTGGGGAGTCTGCGCTGAAAAGCTGAAGAAACTAGAGAACGACGTTCAAAGGTGATAGTAACAAAAGGCACACCTGCTCACGCCCACTGTGCCTGATCCAGTGTACCTGCAGAAAGTCCCAGATTTATGAATGAATTTCATCCTGGAAGAACATGTGCAAGTCTGATTCATTTGTAAATCCAAAAAGGTGAGTTATATACACCTTTGACACACAAGTACAGTGTAAAAAATAAGAAAAAACAAACACATACACAAAAACACAGGAGGTCCCTGTAGTGGATTGATAACTGGTGGTCAGTTATAACCCCCAGCTGAACTGAGTAAGTGTGGTGCTGGGTGTGGGAGGCCCACCTGGAGACTGTTGCTGGTGGCATGGGAGGCAGAACTGGAGAAGAAGGAACAAGGCTTTTTGGGAAGTAAGGAGGATGTTGGGAGCTGGTAGAAGCTATAAGGAGCTGTTGGTTGTTTTTGAGGAGCTCTGCATGCTGGCTTTCCTGATGAACTTGGCAGTTTTCATCCTCCAAGGAGCTCGGGGTCTTGTTGTTAACACTGAGAATGGCTTCGGTTCATTTTGGGGGAGCTCTGGTCCTCACTTTGAGCATCGCTTCCTGGTTCCAGAGGGGAAGATGGTGCACTGCCAGTCTCCTGGAGAAGTTTGCTGTGTTGGCTTCGCTGATGGGAACTTGACCCTCTTAATCACTGGAGGAACTCAGGACCTCACTGTTGCTGAGGATGGCTGTGGCACCTTTTGGGGGAGCTCTTGTTCTTCTGAGCATCGCATCCTGGCTCCAGTGTAGATCCCTCAGCTTGCTAGCACAGATCCTTTGTCCCACTGGCATAGACATCCTAGATTCCACCACTGACCTTTGGGCCTTTGCAGTACATATCCATGAAACAGGCCTCATGAAATATTATGTGCTCTGGGCCTCCAGTTGGATTCATGGGAGGCATTGTTATGAACTCTAGATATTCAGCTGGACTCCTGCAGGACATTAGCGTGGAATTCAGACCCTAAGCTGGATTCCTGGTCTATAGTGTGTGGACAGATTTCCTGCACTGTCTTGTATATCGTTCTTTGAGTGACTATTATAAATAATTACGTAAAATATGTGTCCTGTATTATATTGTGTAACCTTGAAAAATATCCCCCAAATGAACACAGTCCCTGACTGTACTGTACTACTTTGCACTAGTGCACTGAATGGTAAACACACAGCAGCACAATGGTGATGATATCCAGAAGACACATCAGCTACTTTTGAGATTTGTTCCTTCTACAGTTGTTTGTAACTTGAGGTCCATTAGTGCCTATGAAAGCTTGCAGCTCAAATATTTACAAGTCGGGGACCTACTGCACTTCACTTCTTTTTATTTCTCCCAGACAACAAACCAATTGGTTGGTACCACCTACAACATGGACGTCTTTCCCTATCAGTTTGCTGGGCAACACACAAATTGTCTTTGGAAACATTCCTCAGACAAGCCCAGAATTGTGCTTTGTTAGAGTGCCAGACACTTCCAAATCCAGTTAAGGTGACATATGATGGTCAATGGTCACACTTTTCTTATTACTGACTTAATTTTTAATATGTAACCAAAACATAGAGTAAAGGCTTAAATTTTAAAAAAATGTATCGTTAGAAAAGATGCCTTGCCATTAACTTCCCCAAAATCATACTCCTCAGTTTGAACAAACTTATCATTCTTGTCACTTTTTGAAACTGTTCTGGAAGTCTGCTTCCATGACTATCATTTGTTGCAATGTGTTGGCTATTTCTATGTCTTGAGTGGATTATAAACATTTACTTTTCATGGTCATTTAGGCTTTGAGGAAGGCCCAGATGGCACCAGATTCTGGTGAATAAGGTGATAAAGACAGTGTAATATTTTTACTAGCCTGACTTTCTCATGAATAGCACTCAGCAGCAGCTTTAAACAGAGATTTGATCATGGTTAGTGTTTTTGATCATGATTTGAAAAAGTACTTACGTAAGATGACTTGCAGAACTGCTTCAGAAAGTGGCAAGAATGCTAGGATAAGTATGTCTGAAACCAGGGGAATATTTTGAGGAAGATTAATGACAATGTGGTTTTTAATTTACTTTTTTAAAAAAAATCAAATATTCACCGCATAGTGTGAGAACCTCTTGTAATCTCCTGGGTCACAAACTTCCTTTTATCCTTATGTCTTTGTTCATTGCTATGTCAAACCTTTTGTTTTTCTTTATAAGAATAAATCTGATAATACTGAGTGCACCCAGATAATCCAAGAAGAAATCTTCCCTCCAGGACCCTTTACTTCATCTCCTCCTGGGTTAAGCAGTGTTCACCAATTCTGGATATTATTGCGTGGACATAATTCAGGGGGCAAGGATTACAGGCAGACAAGCACTAGATGCTTACAGATGAGAGAAACAAGTCAGTAAACTCATACTCTTGAGTGAATTTTATTAAACCGATGAAAAAGTTTTAGGATTTTCAATGTTTTTTTATACAAAAAATAATTTGCCTTGGTTGATCATTTTAGCACCTTTCCTAAACATGTACACATATTATGCTTTTTAAATATCATAAAACTTAACTAGTATATGTGACTGTCCCAATTTATAAGACTTAAAAATAAATCCAGTAAGATGACTATAAAAAAAGAATATGACATTGCCCTAGATCCCACAATGTAATGTTTATGAATGATAGCATCAGTAACTATAACTAATTATTTTTCTGACCAGAATCTCATAACTTTGAAGAGAGGGAACACAAACTCATAACACAAATAATAATAAAATAAAGATAATGAGCATGCATCAGAGAAAGATATTTTCTCACCCTCAGATTAATAGGCATTTATATCAATAAGGTTATTTTTATTTATTTTTTCAGTTTGAGGATAATACTCTGTATTATTTTATCAGCCCCTCGTTATCATTAGGGCTGCTATTACACCCAACTGGTGAGCCTGTAAAAGTGGACTTAAAAGCAAGAAACTCTCTTACATATGCCTTTGGGGCTTGCTGTCAAAGCAATCCTTATGCAGCCCTTGGAGGCAGAGAGAAAATGGGAGCTCTGAGCCAGAAGTAGCGTCAGCAGAACAGATGAAATGAGAAATCGTGCTCACAGGCTACAGTGGCAGCAACATTTCTTCCTATTTATTAAGACATTCTCACTGAGAGTGAGAAGAGAAAAGACGTATAGAGGCAGAGCTTGCCATCAACCAGATCCACAATGCTGGAAGGTGAGGAAAGTTGGGCTTATAGATGAAGGACAAAACATCAACAACAACAAATCTACATTTCAAAAGCTTGGCATAACATAGGCTGTTTTGCCTTAAAGCATAAGTGAAGATCAAAGAAGAAAAATAAATTAATGACATGAATTTGATAGATCTTTGTTGTTTGAAAAATAAATCACATGATAAACTAAGAATAGAAGACAACTGCCTTGAAAACTAAAAAGGGAACTGGACTGTCTACCTCCAGTTATAACATTGTTTGATAAAATAATTTTGAGGTTTTTGAATAAGCTTTAGGCTTTGAAATATCAGCCATGACGCTGATAGATTGATGTGTTCTAATTTTTGATTTTCTTCTTTTGTTCTTCCTCTTGCCATGTCATCCACATTTGTAAAGCACTGGTTGATGAAATGAAAGGAATTTTTAAAAAACTTACTGAAGTAAAACTTGCTGTATATCTTGCACACTCATTCAAAATAGAGTAAGATCAACTCATAACCTAAGAGTTGTCAAAAGTGAACATTTTATACATTTATTCATGCCCTTTCATAGCCTTAGCATCTAAAATGTAATATTCTCTTAATAAAGAAAGATTGGATGAGTCTAAACACACTGTACAACTAGGCTCTGGAATTCACACCTGCAGACTCTAGATTTTCTCTTCATGCTTGGCCATGCTGATTCTCCAAGTACAGTTATCAGACTAAGTATAGACAGGCATTATTAAAGGAAATTTACTTTCTTTTGGTCATGCTTACTCACTGCTGGGCCTCATTAGAGAAAACAAACCTCACTTGTAAGGGAAACTATTAAGAACTTAGGAAGAGGTCAGTGCCAATTACTTCAAACAGTGGAACTTCAGTAGTCATGAAACGGAAGGCAGGAAGCCCTATAACTAGAGATAGCAATATGAAAGAGAAGTTTCTACAGCCTGTTATATTCAAAGCTAAGGCTTTAAGTGAGTCTCTCTCCCTGTTTCCCTTGCTTCCCTTTCTCTCTCTCACAGATGTTTACCTGCCTGTGAAGGAACACTGTGCATCCTTTTTGAAGTTTATTTCCATGCAACATCTGTGCAAATTTTAGCTTTAGGTTTTACTTCAAAGCTTCTGTACTTAATGATAGCACAAACAGATGATTCAACAGTAACAGCATACCCTGCCAGGAAGGCATTTCCATGTGACACAGTTTTTGATGTTTAATAGCAGCATAAATTTTCAAAAGGCAAACAAGATGTGTTAGCTGCATAATAGGAAAGAATCAACTTTTCTGTGCCAAAGATATGATGCCAAAATGAGGAAATGCAAGATTTGGATGCTGTCTCTTCAACAAGCCTCAATTCAATTTTTTCAATCTTTTGTTTTGAGTGCTCCTTTGTGATTATCTTGATTCCATCAGAAAATGCATAGCTAATATCTGGGTTAGTTCACAAGATGATTCTACATTGTGTGTTTTCTATGGACCTAGAATAGGTCTAAACATCCTATGTACTTTATCAAAGTACTCTTCACAAAAATTTAGTACTACTTGGATTATCCTATTTTATAGATGAGGGAGCTGAAATTTTAAGAAATTATGCAATTTTCTTTAGGCGATATACCAAATACAGACTAAAACCAGAAGTTAAGTCAAGGTAATCTGACCGAAAAACATAGAGCCACTATACTACACTCCTACAAGACTACTTCTGGACTTGTGTTTTGAACTGCTTAAATCTGACCACTTTTAATGTTTTGAGCCAAAGGTAGAATATTGAATAGAAAATATCAATCAAAAACATATAAGTTTACACTGTGCCAATAGGAATTCAGAGTTGCTGTAATGAAGATGTCCATTATAGGTGTTATTAAAATCTGAAGTGGAAAATTAGTTTGACTCAATTTTTCCTTAACGTTGGCTCATTGCATATAAAACCATATGAAATGCAGAGAATGTGCTGTGGTTAAAATGATGAGAAATTAATAGATCATTTTATGATAGTTAAGAGTCAGATTGTTAGGTTTACATTGATATAGACTTTTCCAGTAATCCTTTATCTTTGTGAAAATCTAAATAACTGCAGGGTCTATACAACTTTTATTATTCTGCTTTTAAGAAAACAAAAGTTATTTGGCCAAAATACCAGAAGGGCATACTTTTGAATCCACCCAAAGGATTTACAGGAGGAATAATGATTGCACAATATTTTGAGGGTGTTTTAGCGCATTGTTTGTTAGCCAGTAGAGGTATGGCTTTAACACAAGTTCATTATACTGAACATTCAATCTTTTCTCAAAGTATTTTATATCTTACCAACACAGCAAAACAAACAATAAAAGCACAGCAATTATTACCTAATCACAATTTGTTATTTATATTTTGAAATGTATAGGTACAAAAATAGTACCACAACATCAGAGGAATCCCTTACAAATGGCCTGAGCATGAATTTAAGAAGGATTGAAGTAACCCAGTTTTTCTATGGGAAAATGTCTAGAGATTTTAGAGATTGTTATTAGTTAGGTTTTTTGATATATTTTAGATATACATAACGATCACATTAATTATAAAGAATTTGTATGTACATGATATAACCTTATTCTTTCCCATTCCCTTACCATCATTTTCTCTTCCTCTCTTTATTTACAAGGGTTTTATTTTTACATTTTTTATTCTTTTCTCGTCATTTTTTTTGTTTTCTCTTTCTTCCATTCCCTCTCCTGTCTCCATAGCTCTCCTTGCTATTTGAACATTTTTCCTACTTCACAATACCTATTCTATATTTTGGTCCCTATTGACACTTTCAGTTTCTCACACCAGAGAAACACTGTGGTATTTATGCTTGTGTGTCTAATATATTTCACTTAAGAGAATGGCCTCAAGATGCATCCATTTAGCTAGAAATATCTCAAGCTTATCCATCTTTATGGCAGAGTAATACTATATTGTATAAACAAAATCTTTATCCATTTATCAGTTGATGGACATTTAGGCTGATTGCAAGATTCATCTATTTCAAACTGTACTGCTATAAACATGATGTGCATATACTACTGTGGTGTGTTGCTTTTAATTCTTTTATTTGTTTTTTGCTTTTTCTCCGGTACCGGGAACCAAACTCACGATCTTGAGCTTGCCAGGCAGGCGCTTTTGCCGCTGAGCTAAATCCCCAGCCCTAATGCTTTTGGAAAGACACCAAGAAAAGAAATAGATGGGTTGAATGGAACCTCTCAACCTAATTTTTAGTGGAATTTCCACACCAATTTCTATAGTGGTTGCCCCAGTATACACTCCCACCAACAGTGGAGAAGGGTTCTGTTTACCTCACAGCCTTGACAGGAATTTTTGTTTCTGTTGATACAACATCTTTCACAATAACATCCTAAATCATGAAATACCAAGGAATCAATTTAAAAATAAAGTTAAAGACCTCTACATTTAAAACTGCAATGTTTTGATAAATGAGATTGAAAAGGGTATCAGAAAATGGAAAATTACCCCTTGCTTTTGGGTAGGAATAACCAACATAGTAAAAATTGCTGCACTTCTGAACTTGTTAAACAGATTTGATGAAATCTTGATCAAAATTCCAACAGCATACCTCACAAAATTACAAAATCCTAAAATTCATTTGGAACCAAGAAGAGGCCACAAATAGCAAAGGCAATTCTGGGCAACAAAGGCAAGGAAAAAGGTCATCATAATCCCTCACTTGAAATTATACTACAAAGCTACTACGATAAAAATATCATGATGCTGGTAAAAAAAAATTTAAAAACAGACCTGAGGATAAATGGAACACAGTACAAAAATTCAGAAACATTTCCAGACATACTCAGCCACTTAGCTTTGACAATGATACAAAACACCTTCACTACAAGAAAAATAGCCTCTAACAAACGGTGCTTCCAAAACTGGCTTTCCACATGCTGAAGATTAAAACTAGACCCATGTCTTTCACCATGCACTAAATCAAAATTAAAATGAATCAAAGATCCAAATATTAAAACAGAAACACTAAATCTGCTTGGAGATAGAAAATAAGTAGAATTCTTGAATTCATTGGCATAGGCAAAGAGTTTGTAACCAAAACCCCAACTGCACAGCAATTATCACAAAGAATCAAGAACTGAGATCTGATCTTATTAAAAAACTTTTGCACAAAAAAAGAAATCTCCAACAGAGTGAAGAAACAGCTCACAATGTGGGAAAAATATGTATCAGTTGTTTCTCAAAGCACTACTATCTCTACTGTATGAAGGACACAAATAATCAGACCTCCAAATTTAAAGACCCAATCCAAAAATGGGCATCTAAAGCAAATTGACACTTTCCTGATGAAGAAGTAGAAATAGCAAATAAATATATGAAAAAATGTTCACCATTCACTGGTGAAGAAATGCAAGTTAAGGCCAAGACTCCATCTCACCCCAGAAAGAATGGCTGTTTCATCTCAACCTAGAGATTTTAAAATTACCAAGAGAAATTGAGCATAAAAAGATTTATGGTCTTTAAATGTAAAATATTCTTTTTAAACTTGTAAGGGATAAAAGTAAGCCTCTAATGTGTAACATAAACCATGATATACTGCTAAAATGACCAACTCAACAACAAGAGTAGTAAGATATTTGGATATTTTTCATAATTAGGATGCCCTTCCCTCTTATTTTACAAATATTTCTTTGAAGATAAATTTTATTTCATGTCTCAAACAGAAATATTTTTATTGTACATTTTAATCATGTTTGAAATAGAAATATATGGAGAGATGTAACAGAAATATATGCTCGTTTTTCATTAGAGCAAAGTTCAATTGTTGCTTAGACATTTACACATGGTATTGGAAAATGAAAAATAAATTTAAATTTCAACAAAAATTTTGAAAAAATACAGAATTGTATAAAAGATAATCTTTGTCTATGTACTTCTCATATAAATAATGGTTATTGTATTAACCATAAACTTTCCCTTTAAAATTCTTACATGCATGGTAGCATGACACATGTAATCAATTGCAACCTAATATCTGTTAAAAAGGAAGCTGAATAGCAATTTCCAAAGGATATCCTTCCCAATTTAATTAATTATATGCATATTAAAAGTCTTATAGTGATTGGGAATAAATCGATGCTAAGTACAATAAATATAGGTGCATATTAAGAATGTAAATTTGCATGCCTAAGAAAACTTAGAAATATACGCAAATCTATCAATATAAGGCATGCCATGCTATATGCTTATAGATCATGTCTCTGTAATGGTGGCACTATCTTTCAGAAAGTGTTTTCTTTACTAACATAGACAGTCATTTCTCTCTAATGACAGCCATAGAAAAAGAGGAAAGGGGGCTGGGGATTTAGCTCAGTGGCAAAGCGCCTGCCTGGCAAGCGCAACGTCATGAGTTCGGTTCCCGGTACCAGAGAAAAAAAAAAAAAAAAAAAAAAAAGAAAAAGAGGAAAGGAGCATTTAGCCAGGGAAAGCTTGGCTGTGAGTCGATTGGAAAATGGAGTCGTCTTCACAAGATTCAGAGGGAAAGAGAAATATATAAATGTTTACTTTAAACACGCTAGAGTGATATGGTTTACTATGAAGAAAAGTATCAACAGGATATCAAGGCACTAATAATTCTGAAAATTCAAATCTGGTATACAATTTAAAGATGCCAGGTGACAAATCTAAACATGATATAATGTAAAATTTTCTCTGCTAGATTTATGTTCTTTTTAAAGAAATTGTGAGGTTTAAGGAGCTGATTTAATACATAATGGATTTATGTATTTCCACATTGTTATAAAATAATAGGTATAATTTAGAAGAAAGGAAAACTGTCATATAAAATGTAGCCTGCTTGGGGCTGGGGATTTAGCTCAGTGGCCCAACACCCGCCTGGCAAGTGCGAGGTCGTGAGTTTGATTCCCTGTACAGGAAAAAACAACAACAATAAAAAAAATGTAGCCTGATTTTGCTACCCAAATATTATCCTTCCAAATCCATACTGCCTTAACTAAATTTCTGCTAATGTGTTGTTTCATTCGATGGAGGAATATTTCAATATCTAATTTAGCTATTAATTATAAATCACTCTTTAAAAATGGATTTTTAAAGTGATGCTTTGGAAAAAATGAGCAATAAATTTTTCATGCTAGCCTATTTTAGCTAGTAAATATCGGTGCAAATTATTCATTAACAAAAAGAGGGCATTTTTCTCTTATGTCCTATTTTTAGAAATTTTTAAGGGCATTTCGGTCCTATGTGCAGAAAAACAATGTATCTTGGACATATATACAAAATCCATCTAATGGCTGAGACTTATGCATTTGTAAATTAATTCTCTGGTGATATAATATGAATCCTCTTATATTATTTTGACTATTCATTTTTACAATCCACGATTGCTTAACTTTATAAATTTATTCCTATACTTGCATGGATTGCTATAGATACTGATGTTTGTTTTTTTT
>NW_004955426.1:15911244-15921780 GCF_000276665.1 Chinchilla lanigera
AATAATAAAACATAAAATACTTCAAGTTTGCTCTGTAATAATTTTAAATTATCTTTTTAAATTAATATATACTATATTTTCAGTCATTGTATTATAAAAATTACTCAAATATTATTTTGGTTCTCAAATGCATGATAATCTAATGAAGGAGAAAGTTTCATAAACTAAGTATATTTCATTATCATAAGATAAAAATAAAATTGTAAAAAAGTCTACTAGGAAAAGCTAACTTAAGTTATTTAATGTCATATGGTAAATATATATAGAATTATGCATATTATGCAACATAAAAATGACATTATATAATTCATTGATATATACTATATGCATAAATTTAAGAGATATGTAAACACATCAAGTTAGAGGATTTTTACAAAAATATATAATGTTAGTATTATAGTAAATTTGAAAGTATTGAGTCATTGATACTAGTCATGAATGTAGCAATTTCTTAAAATGTCTCTAAATCCTAGCACAAATTCCAAAAGACCCCCTCAGAAAGGTTATAAAGTAAATAATTCATACATGATATATTCCCCAAAGCTATATACAAGGATCTTAACACCCCAAAGGACCTGTGAAGATGACTGATGTGTCCACAGCGCTTCATCATTTTATATCTGAGCTATCTGCTACATAGTGACATGTGAAAAGAGAAGGTTAAATACTGAGTGTAGAATCACCTGCAATACTATAAAAACATGTATAGTGTTTATAGAGCTAGTTCCAGCTCTTTGTTAGAAATGGACGGAAAGAAATGATACAGTGGCATTGTGAGAACATCAGATCATAACTGCCTGAGCCCCACTCATTGGTAAAAGCAATGAAAATCAAATTTTCAGAAATACAAACACCTATCTTGAAGGAAATCTGCTAGAAGATAATCTAGCCTGAGAAGATGAGAACACAGGAATGCTGGAGAAAATTTGTGTATTTGTAGTGGAAATGAATCCATAGGAAATACATTTCAAAAAATAATATTATGAAATAATAACACATTGAAAGTGAATCATTGCTTTGGAAAGTAAGACCTGAAGTATGCAGAATGATACCAATTTACAGACATAAACATTTTCTGACTCAAAATAAAAAACAAAACACTGGAGCTTTCCTAAGTCAGACTTATTTTGAAAAGTGAAGCACTGGCCACAGAAATAGACCACAATTTTGAATATTGAAAAGTAGCAACAGAAAGCAAATCAGTCTTAAGCATGAGACCAATCACAGCTCTCCATGGAAATAATTTCTTCCACCTTTGAAAATATAATGTATTACTGAGAGCTTTCCAGACAACTGAAGCCAGTAAATAGGCCAGAAGGATATTTTACACACACATAGACATAAACATCCATACTAAATTTTGTTAAATGGTTACAAAAGTTGCTAAATCCTGACACCTGCAAAAAGCAAGCTGTATGCTGCACAAGACCCAAACATATATGTTGTAGACCAAGAATAGCGACTAAAGAGTGAATGATTCATTTTGTTTGATGATTGTCCCTCCTCAACAATCAGGGCTACCTGTTATTTAGCCTTTTTTTTTGTTCAGGTCTTCAACTGATTGTATAAGACCCTCCAAACTGGGAAGGACAATATTATTACTCCACAGATTCCAATGCTGTTCTTATCCAGAAACATCCTTATATTTCATAGATGCACAAAGCTGGTATAAATGTCTTAATCTTCAATGTTTCCACAAGGTATCCTTTTTATAGATTTATTTTAGGAACTGAGTTATGAAATATTAGTTTTTAGAAGGCTCCACTGAGCCTTATCCTGTATGGTACTTTTATCCACAGCTCACCATAAAATGTTGCGATTATCTGAACTTTCAAGTGTGTTAATGAGAAATAAAATACAGTCCTTGAGGAGACTTCTAATGTTTTGAATGTAAAGTGTTTATTACCTGGCTCTTTAATGTTCTGCACAGATGGGAAGGTCTTGAGAATGTTTCAGGGCATCCATGTTTCCTGTCCTACCAGTGCTATAACTATGTATCACTCATTTCTCAATGTACAGTTAATTGAATGGATGATTGTTATTTATTTTGGGAAATAACCTGTTTCCCTGAAAATACTGTCAGGCCTAGCTGGAAAGTAATCAGCCATAAAAACTAGAGATCAAAAATGCCAGCCCCAATCAGCCAATCCTTCCCTCACCTGCCTTCCACAATAGCCACAGAGGACAAGAATAGTGATAGCATGTAAGGCAAGTACTATTTTCAGAGAAACAAGCTTAGCTCATGAACACGTCTTGTTGCTGTCAGTTAAATGTCACCACCTGAGCTGTTATGTTTCCAGTTTGGTTATCCCTCACTGTTTTCAGCTAAACAACATCTATAACATTCACTTGTACTTCTAACCTTGAACCAAAAAGTAGAGTCACAGTGAACTTTTGCTGCTGCCATCTTGTACATCAAGGCATTCTTGTGAAGTTGATAAGTTGCATGCCTTTCAGGCTATTCCAAGGGACATTACTATCTTGCTCCTCTTCTTTCTGTACATATTATGTCCACTCTAGCATCTCAACTTCTCCAAACTCTTTAATCGCTTTGTCTATCAAAGAGATTACTACTGATGTAGTAATTCAAGCATTTCAGTTTTGTTCAGCTTGGTTATTGAGTATACAGTGGTTTTAGGAGGCATCTTATTAGTTTGCATGTTTTCTTGATGTGTGAAATTATTTATCTCCAGTCTATTCTTAGGTATATAAATTCTTACTTTTCATTTTAAGTTTCAATCTCTTTGATGAAAAATCATCTAATCTAGGGCCACTCATATGCTCCAAGCTGCTACTGACGCATTTCTTACAGGTTTAAAATGGTTTTTTTATAGTTCTTTTTTTTTTTTTTTTTTTAGTCAAGCCCAGCACATTACCAGTTCAGTTACGTTTTGACTAAAATTACAAGTATACATAGATCAAATAACCAGGAAAAGTTGGAGCCAATTCTGAATGTTATGTTGCCTTCCAAAATTATTGAATCAGTCACTCTAATTAGAGAGAAATGGGAGATTTCTGTGTACTTAGATGTTACAAAGGAGTTGTTACATCACAATCTTCAGAAGTAATACTCTACATAGCTCAAGACTATGTTAGGTTCTCTGTGGGGCTCTTTCCAAGGGTGCGGACACACCTTCCTTGAGGGCTCAATCTTCTTTTTTATATTAAGCACATAGAACAGTAAAGACCAAGATGATGTAGACAAATTCAACACACAAGTGTGTGCCAGAGAGAGGACTGCTTTCACAGAAGTCAACGAGGTTTGGAATGACCTGTTTCTGCATCAGTTTAATGTCCACAGGAGTCACAGTGTATCACAACTTGCAAATCTGGTTATTTCACGCTGTTCCCCAAATATCTACAATATAAAACCTGTTCTCATAAACATAATATCCATGATGCCTCATACTTTATTTCAAACATTGGCATTAATCAAGATCCCAACAGGGCACAGTATATATATATATATATTTTGTTGTTGTTGTTTTTCTCCGGTACCAGGAACCGAACTCACGACCTTGCGCTTGCCAGGCAGGCGCTTTTGCCGCTGAGCTAAATCCCCAGCCCAGGGCACAGTATATTGACAGACTGTTTAATAATGCTCTTGTCTTTGGAACTACAGGTTTTCCCTTTCTCTTTCTTCCCCATGGTTTATTTTGTCGTCATGGATGTACATATATCTTGAAGAATTAAAAACTTCTGGATTCTTCTGTTTATATCCCTACAGTTTTAATTTTGTATATTTTCTTGATTCTTACTTTATTTTCCTCAAAGTCAGTGGCTGTGAATCAGGATTTGGATTAGATGCAGATGTGATAATTCCATAAGAGTACTCATGGGGGGAATTCTGTATTACCTATTTTTCCACATAATATCTGGTTGTCTCTAAAATTGTCCTTAAAATTTATCAGTAGTTTTCTTTACTTAAAAAGCCTGAAACATAATTAATGACTCTTAAATACTAGTGCAGTGAGATGCCCCTTTTTAACTATGGACTTGAATACCCACAGCACACTTTATTTATTGGGATTGTAATATTTATTTTAAAGAAATAAAACAGTTCAAATAATTATACATAAGAATATTACAGAATATTTTCAAATAGAAAATGTTAGAAAATTTTGAAACTGGGCAATAAAGGATGGTTAAATTAATGTATGTGTATAAGATGAAGTGTGTAGCTATTAAACAGCATGCTTTCAAATATGAAAAAAATCAAAAACGTTCCCAATGTAACTTTATAGAAAAATAGTGTTATGTGCCTGGCAAGCATAAGGTCCTGAGTTTGATTTCCCCATACCAAAAAAAAAAATGGCATTATACACATGCAATGTGTCCTTGAAAAGCAAATCTTCACAGATATCATTTTAAGAGCAAAGAGCTAGTATGTAATTTTAACATTCTAGTATTTCGAATATATCCTAAATATTATAATATATAAAAACAAAAATATCATTATAAATAAACCGATTTACAATTTCATATTATGGAATAAAATTATTTCTTTTTTGTTTTCACTGAATTAAGGCCAATGACCAAAGTAAAATGTAAAAGTGCATCTTTAATAAAAATAAATCTCACAATGCAAATTAGCAGAATATTAACAGAGAGTCCATCTGAGAAGAGGGAAAAAGCATGATTCTGTAGAAGATGCTATGAAAAGGGATTTTTCTGTTAATTATTAATCATTACATCTCCACCTATTTGAATACATTTCATTCCATGCATAAATGAAAGTGCAGCCAACTTTACAATTTTGGCTTTTATTCTGTTTTGTTGAGTGACAAGTGGTTTGGACATTTTAATATAATGATTTTCTTTTATATATTTGCTTTCCTAACTTGCCTCTTCCTGACAGTTGTACATTGTATTATTTATCTTCTATTAAACTGGATTATATGAAGTTATAACTAAGTAATATTGTGGCCTTGTATTGATAGTTTTGCATTGCAAATGGTATTTCCTGCTTTAGAGGCATGTCTATTTTTGAAGTTTTTAAATATTTAATAAGTCTTTCAGTGTGTCTGCTTTTATTGTGTACTTCCTAGGTTCAGTATTCTCCTTTTCATTGCCCATATTGTATTTTCTATGCACTGAAGTCATTCTTTAACCTTCTATAGACTGAATACTTGTGTCCTTTCAAAAATCGTATCGTGAAAACTTCCTGTTCAGTCTGATGGTATGAGGAAGTGAGGTCTTTGATAAGAAATTAAGTTCTTATGATTAAGATTAGTGCTTTATAAGATTAGTGCTTTATAAGATTCCAGAGAGCTTAATTGTCCCTGCTCTTCACCACGTGAAAATACAAAGCATAATGCAATCTGCATGCAGAGGGGATCTCATTGGCCCCTGACCATGATGCGACCCTGATTTCAGACTTTCAGCCTCCCAAACTGGGAGAGGTTGATTTTGTGTGGGTGTGTATAAGCCACATAGTCTATAACTGATTATAAGAGCAAGAATTAAAATTTATTTTAACATAGTTTTAAGATATAACTAAGGACACCAATTATTTTCTAATTAAAATGAGCATGATTTTTTTGATAGTTTTATTATGATAGTCATGCCTTCTTGAAACTGAGGAACAAAGAATATGGCTGGATGTTTTGGAATGAGAGGGCACCATCTTCAAAAGGGAATCAAGGTCTATGCCTGTAGTTTATCGCTACAGCACAAGCCTAAGCAGCTATGAAGCCCTGAATTTGATACCCAGAACTGAGTTAAACAAAAGAAATACACATATTTATATATAATATATTAAACATCTGTTATATACATATAACATAATATAACATTATGTTACTATATTTATATATTATATATTGTATTATTCATTATATAATATAGAACATATACAAATATACATACACAGACTTAAGAATGACAAGAGCTTAACTTAGTAGTATACAGTGTTATAGACTACTGAATTTTACCTACTTGCTGTCCCATGGAGATGAATTTATGCTTCAGTTGTTTTGAAAAATAATAAATACCTACTTAAAACTGGTTTGTGAATATTTGTGGCTAATAAAGACTTTTCCCCAAAATTGTATCCATTCACAGTTTCATTAGCTGGAAATTTGCTTGCCACTGCCACTGTGCTTTAATCTGTGTATTTGGAACAAGACATTTCTCCCTCTTTATTAAGCCTTGTGTTTGTTTTGTCTTTCTTTCTCTTTCTCTACAATTTTCATTCATTTTTAAAAAATTTTTATTTCTTTCTCTTTTTCTTTCTTCCTTTATTTCTTTTCTCTCCTCTTTCTCCTCCTTCTTCTCCTTGTCCTCTTTCTCCTTCTCCTCCTCCTCCTACTTCTTCTCCTTCTCCGTTTCCATTTCCTTCTCTTTCTCATTTGAATTCTTCTTTTCCTGTCTTTCTCCTCCATCTTCTCCTTCTCCATCTCCTCCTCCTCCTCCTCCTCCTCCTCCTTCTCTTTCTCCTTATTCTACTTTTATTTAAGTAAATCAAATGCAGGACATACATATGTCATGCAAATGCTCTATGACTATGGTATATCTCCAACCCTATACTTCTATCAGAAGAATTATTTGATATATGTCAGCTTCATTAAGAGTTGTATCTTAAATAGTTGGGAAAAGCTGCACATAATAATAGAAGATGTCACTTTCTGGATTAAAAAAATAATCTTTGTAATCTATGGAGGTAAACAGTACATAACTGTGTAATGATTTATTAATTTTGCTTGATGCTTTTGGAACTTTTAATTTAATTCTCTTACATTAATCATACATTTATTCAATATTTCATTCATTCTTTTAACTAAGGGGCAATTTTATGTAAATTAAACAGTATTTTAGAGGTTTTCTGTCTCTTTTCTTTCATCATACTTAATTTCTAGTTTTTTCTGAATTTTGAATATTTTTACTAAATACCCTACTGTATATAATTCATTGCCTTAATTTTCCATAAAATGTAACCCATTGTCTATTATTATTATAATAATTTTGAATTTGGTCAACATGCCTTAGGGATATCTATTTTCTTTCCAATATCTTTTAATTAAGAAGCAATGATTAATTGTGTCCTGGAAGGAAAATAGAGGCAGTGGTTGAGTTTTGGGCTCCTGGGCAGATGAGGCCTCAGTGGATCTGTCCAGTGTCCTACAGCATCCACCCTCAGAATTGAGGGCAAAGGGTCTTCACCCATTTCTTTCTGCTCCCTGGTGTGGAGGTCAGCTTACTGAACTTCTTCCTGAAGTTGGAAAATATAAGAGACTGTTCTTCTATGCCTGCCTTCCAGTCCACATTAGGCACAAAACTCCTTCTAGAAAAATGCTAGTGGCACCCTACCCCATTAACACTGCTAAAAGAGGAGCAACATCTACCAACCTAAAAAGAGGAGCAAAGACACTGCACATAAACACTGTGCGCAGGACAGTGAACAGCAAAGGGTTCTGGGTCTCAAATGTTCTTTTACTTTTAGTAAATGATGACAAGTATTCCTGATCTGTCTCTGCCTCTGTCAGAAGATGGCTTAAATAATTTAGAATGGTGATATTAATTAATTAATTATTTAACAAAGAAGTAGTGATTAAAAGAAAAACCTTAGCCTTGGGTTTCACACATTCTAATAAGAAGCATAACTAAAACTCAGTTTTACAGAAAGAAGGCTAAGCCTTTTCCTATTAGTCGTCATTACTCTTTATGACAATAACATTGCCATGAGAATTTTTTGTACTTTTCCAAAAGATAGATATTTATTTTAAGGTTTATAATTTCAAATTATTCTGTTACATATAAAAAATTCAAAAACTTTAGTCGCTCCAAATTCAAAGACCCAATCCAAAAATGGGCAGGTGAGATGAATACACACTGCTCAGATAATGAAATAAAAATGGCAAATAAATACATGAGAAAAGGTTCATCATTAGTCATTTGAGAAATGCAAATTAAAACAACACTGAAATTCCACCTTACCCCAGTAAGAATGGCTAGCATTAAGAAATCAACCAATAACAAATGCTGGCGAGGCTGTGGAGAAACAGGAACCCTTCTCCACCGCTGGTGGGAATGCAGACTGGTGAAACCACTGTGGAAATCAGTTTGGAGATTCCTCAGAAAACTAGGTCTAGAGGTCCCATTCAACCCAGCTATCCCCCTGCTGGGTATTTTCCCAGATCTAAAGACATCATATCACAGAGAAATATGTGACCCATGTTCATAGCAGCACAATTTGTAATTGCTAAATTGTGGAAGCGACCCAAATGTCCATCCACTGAGGACTGGGTAAAAAAATTGTGATACTTCTATATAATGAAATATTACTTAACTATAAAAGAGAATAAACTAGAGGCTTTTATAGGTAAATGGTCACAACTAGAGACCATACTCATAAGTGAAATAAATCAGACCTTCATGTGTAAGCGTTGTATTGTCTCACTAGTGTAAGACCTGAAAGAGTGAATAAAAACTAGGAGCTATGAAAGACATTGTGAAATGAAAGGAAAATGCTCAAAAGTAAAGGTCAACTGGGCTGTGGGAAAAGAGAAGGGAAAGAAGGGGAAATTATGTAAGTATGTATATACAGGATAGCTAAAATAGTTGAACTACTGTCTTGCTTTACTGAAAGAAACTGTTAATGAGTCCTTGATTGATCAATATTGCATATCTCCATTAGTTTTCCTGAGAAATCACCTTGAAGATATCAACATGTAATACAATAAGCATTGTTAATTTCCTACCACTTTGTAACTGCGTATTGTTTATATTGTTTTGTTTTGTTTTGTTGCTATTTTGTAAATGTTTTTCTATTTGTTTATGTGTTTTCCTTCTTTTATTTGAAACAAAATTGTTCTGGTAGAACCCAGCCACCTTTAGCTCATATGTATACCTTTAGTATAATAAATAATAGAAGGCAAAATGGTAGTATATAAAAAGATATAAGTAAGCATTCAATTGTAAAGTCTTAAAAATACAAATCTTGCATACAATAGAGAATAATTTCTCTTGCAGAAATAATTTTAATAACAGTATTCATGTGAGAAAAATTTCAGTTAAGTGATAAAAAAATTGAAAAATGAGGTATTATACAACAATAATGTGTATTTCTAAATGTTAAGTAATTTAGCTTTTATAAAATATTCTGAACCATTACTAAATATAGAAATATGTAATTTATGTTTACTAGTACTAAAACAGACTGAAGCAGTCCAGGGAAAAGACTAACCAAATAAAATGGGAAGAATATACTACAAGAAATATATTGCAAAGATGTAAATATTTGTGCTGTTAAACTTAAAATTACAAATATATCAAAATATAAATACTAGTCCTTCTTAAGTGATATTTGAGAATAAAACTTTGATGTTTTCCCTAATTTATAGTGGATTACATTTATTTTAAATAAGTACTAATGAATATCTAACAATTCTAGAATATTAAAAGTGCTATATTTAAAGCACATATTTAAACTTTCTTTCAAGATGGAAAAACTTAATGTGCAACAATAAACACTATGGCTGTCTAATTCCTTAGAATGACTATTAATTTATTTCAGATTCCTGATTCTCTTTTATCTTTGACTTCTTAGTTTTAATTCGTATCTCTGGATAGAACATCCACAAAAGCAGTGATTCATTTCATTTTATTGCTATCACAGACTATGCTAATTCTATTTTTTCTAATATGTGTTGAAAACTTTATTTTGTTTTTTATCTTTATTGTTTATTGGTACCATTTATATGTTCATAATGAACACATTCATTATAAGGAAATTGTATCTACACATGATATATCCTGAGTCCTCTTGTTTTTCTGTTCCCCACCCTCCCTTCAACCCCTCTTCCCCTACTTACTTTACTCCACTAATAAAATATTCCCCATTCTTGCAATAGTGACATGGTTAGTGTCAGAGTTAGATCTACAACATGCTCTGAAAAATCACATGTGCTCAGAGAGTGTGCTTTTGGAAGGTGATTGGACAAGGGAGCATTGTATAGAGTGGATTAATCCATTGATGAAAACATAATTTGATGGCCTGATTGAGAACTGGAGAACACAAGAAGTGGGGCCTAGTTAAAGGGAGTGAGTCATGGAGTACTGACTCAGGGGAGTCTATCTATCCCCATCTTGTTCTGCTCTGGCTCTTTCCTTCTCCATCTCTTTTTCTGCCTGCCATGATGTGAGCAGCTTTCTTGTGCATTTCTTTCAATCATAACATTTTGGCCTTATCACAGGCTTAAAAGCAATCAAACTAGCTAAACTAAATGTAATTGGTTTATTTCAATGTAGTATAGTCTTTATCATCATGTGAAGCTCTTACTGTGGTGATCAGTCTATTTAAGAGTAGAGAGCATCTTGATAGGAGAGAGTAACAGATTAATATTTGTAATAATAAATTAATTTAAATTAAATTAAATATGCGGTACAGTCATTTACAAAGCTCCTTCAAACACTAAAGGTGCTTTCTCTCTGGCCAAACTCTCATTTTGATTTTCCACAGCTCAGAAATTTAAATTTTCATTTATTACTGAATTACTACATAGCAATATGATTTTCAATGAATTTAACTTCATGACT
>NW_004955426.1:15923255-15924539 GCF_000276665.1 Chinchilla lanigera
CAAAAGGTGCACTGGAGACTGCAGAAATTTGGAAAAGACAGGAAAATGGATTGTCTAAAGAAAGCTGCCAGAAGGGAGCAAAACATGACTAAGGAAAAAAGCCATGGGAGCTGTAACCATCAAAAGTGCCATGGGGTGAAATAACACAAGCTCTTTGGCACTCACACTGTACCACAGATTGCTTCAGATGCTGCACATGAAACTACAGTAAATAATATTTGCCCTGCTAAATTTTGGACTTGCTTTTGTCCCAATCATTTGTATCCTCCTGTTTGTAACTTTTGGAATAGTAGTGTTTACCTTGTGCCGTTAAATATTAGAAGTGTTTAACTTTTCATTTATACAGGACCTCACAGCTAAAAGTTTGCCTTAGAACTTAGAGAAGATTTGGAACTTGGACTTTTAAGCAATACTGAAACTGTTAGGATTTTGCCAACTCTTACAGATGGACTAAAATTTCTTTTACATATTGGAATGGCCAGGGGTGGAATGTTATGGTTCATGTCTGGATTTCCCTCTAATCCCTCATGCAGTCATGGGGTGAGCTTCTAGAGTGTATGATTGATTCATCAGTGTGAGTGCTACACCCACCCAAGCACTGGTAGCTTAAGTATAATGTAAGGAAGAGAAACATGCTGCTTGTTGCTGCACCTCCCTTTGTGCTCTTGTTGCTTTTGCTGTCTTCTGCTACCATGAACTGTTGCCCTTTGCCATGTGCCACTCTGCCTTGAAGCCAGCCAAGTTTGAACTGAAATTGCCACAAAATTTAACCTAAATAATCCTTTCGTTCCTTAATTGTAGGTGTTACGTATTTTGTCTCAGCAATGACAGAAAAGTAACCAAGACAACGACCCTAATGAATATTCAACTATTGTTCAAATTTAAATATGTAGGAAACAGTGTACAAAAACATACAATTGATCTGGGTAACAAATTTCGTTGTGGCTGTTTCTTCCAGTCTGTTCCATTGATCCTCAGGTCTGTTTTTTAGCCAGTACCAGGTTGATGTAACGACAGTAGATTTGTAGCATAATTTCAGGTCAGGAATTGTGATTCCACCTGACTTGTCTTTGTTGCCCAGGATTGCTTTTGCTATTCTGGGTCTCTTCTGGTTCCAGATTAATTTAAGGCACGTTTTCTCAAGATCTGTGAGGTATGCTAATGGTAGTTGAATGGGAATTGTGTTGAATCTCTACAGCAGTTTTGGGAGTATGGCCATTTTCACAATGTTGGTTCTTCCTATCGATGAGCAAGGAATAATTTTCCACTTACTGAAATCTTCTT
>NW_004955426.1:15934269-15966632 GCF_000276665.1 Chinchilla lanigera
GGAGGGGCTGTGGGGAAAAAGGAACCCTTCTCCAATGCTTTTGGGAATATAGATTGGTGCAACCACTGTGGAATTAAGTGTGGAGACTCCTTAAAAACTAGGGTTAGAGGTCCCATTCAACTCAGGATTTCCTTTTCTTACCAGAAAAAATGAAAACTTGATACCACAGTGATATTTGTGCAACCATGTTTATAGCAACACAGTTTGTAATAGTTGTATCTTGGAAACAAACAAAATGCCCATCAAATGAGGAATGGATAAAAAAAGATGTGTGTCTTTTATACAGTGGACAGTGGAGTACTACTCCATAAAGAAGGATAACCTCGAAACTTTCATAGGTAAATGGATGCAATTCAAGACCATACTCTTAAGTGATATAAATCAGACTCACATATGTGAACATCATGCTGTCTAACTCGTGTGAGAAGTTGAATGAGTAAGTACCCAAAATGTACAATAGATACTGTGAATTGGGAAGAACTGCTCAAAAGAAAAGACAAACTGTGGTGGGGGAAAGGAGAGAGGGAGGATGGGAAAAAGAAAAAAAATATATTTATATACCAGATAGCTAAGATATTTATACAGCTGGTTTCTCTTATTGCACTGAAAAGAAAGTTTTGTGTTAATATTGTTTAGACAAAATATAATACCATTATCTTCTACTCTGAATAGCTACTATCGAGACACACAACAATATGCAGCGTATCAGTTATTGTATCTCCCCAACTGACATGTTTTGGAACTCTATTTTATTGTTATTTTTATTTATTTCTGTTTACATAAAAAAGGCACCTAGATGGCATGTCATGTCATTACAGTATATTCAGATTTTTTTAGAAAAATGTATCTCAACTAACAAATATACTATAAAATTGATAAGCTATTATTAAGTAAATGATTATTCATGCATTATGAATGGAATTACAGAATTAATTAATTAAAGAATTAAAGTGAATTCATGTAATCTACTTACTAAAATCATACCATCATTAATATTTCTTGAGCCTTATGAAACTGATATATAGTGACTCACTGTGCTAATTTCACCTTTTCCTGAATTCAGTGAAACATCAGTACATCAAGCAGATACCAATACTTTTCTGAAGACTTCACATACATTTGTCTCAGGGAAACTTTCCCTAAAATCAAATTTGAAACGTGCACTAAAATTGTGTCAGTTCTTTACTTTGTTGTTGCCTATGCTCCAATTGGCAGATCTTAAAACTCAGACTCTACACGTATCATTACTGACAGTTTCAGTGAGATGTCTGAGTCACAGAAGAGTACAATAAAAAAGTTTAGAAAACTATGCAGAGATTAACTGGAATCTGACTCTCATTCCTTAAAACCAGTGGCAAAATATAAACCAAATAGGTGACTAAGGTTGCAGAGACATTAATTCTGAATGTTCTCCCTGGGGTGTGCACATTGTAAGGAGTTGATTCCTCTGTCATGCACTCCCCAACACAGCATGAATCAGAAATTTTATCAGCATATGTTTTCACACCCAACGTTCAACCTATTCTAGTATATGATTCAATGCAGTTTCTTGGGTCACAATTTCTCGTCACTGTTTGCCTATATGTGTAGAGAATATGCAATAAGGTACCTGGCATTTTGCACACACAAAGATGATGAATATTTTCCTTTACTCAGTGACCTGATACATTAAATTTAGAGATGCAGCTGGTACTCTATGGATATGCACTATTATATTTTATCTTTGTTAAAATAATAATTATAGTTATTCGTTAAAATAGTCTAATACTATAAAATAAAGTATACTAGACTACAAAATTAGGTACACTTGTGAAATTAAGGATGTATTATTTAATTCTTCTTATTTATTTATTAAAATAGATTTCAAAATTGACTTGGGGTTTGTCCTTCTGTATAAATTTAAATAGAGAAATAACAAAATATATTTTGTGACTGGGAAGATCTTTCATAGTAAACCCAAAAAGTGACTTTGATTCATAATTTATTTTCTCAGATGTAAGAAATGAATTCATTTCTACATGTCTCAGTGTTGAAATTAACACTGACTCATGTGCATTGTAGAGCCTAGCATGGTGGCACATTCCTGCAATCTTGGCATTAAAGGAAGCTGAGGCAGAGTGATCTCAAATTGGAGCCCAACATGGGCAACTTGGTAACTTAGGTAGATGCTATCTCAAAATAAAAATATAATTACAAAACTGGCTGTGATGCAGTTCAATGTAAAGACCCAGGGTTCAATCCTCAGTATCATAAAAAGGGCATTGTAGAACATTTTATATGTGAAATGGTTAATATCAGAAAGGTTATGGTCTAGAAGGTCTCATAACAGCCATATGATGCCATAACCAGAGCTGTTCTTGGGCATCTGCCTGTTTCTGGTGTCACCTGTTAAATAAAGAGGTGCTTGATATCACTATTGTAGGGCCATCCAAACCAAAGCTACAGTGACTTATTACCCACTTTATTGAGAATAACTAATATCAAAAGTACCAAGTGCGAGCAAGGATGTAAGGAAAAGAAAACACTTGCACCTTATTAATGGGAATGTGAATTGGGGCGGCCGTTATGCAAAACAGTGTGGAGGCCCTGAAGAACATAACAATAGCACTATTGAAGGATCCAGCTGTCCTATTGCCGGTATGTATTCCAAGGGATTGAAATCAGTACCTCAAATGCTCCCTGTACTCCTGTGTGAATCACAGGATTATGCACAATGGTCAGGACACAGAAACAGCCTAGATATCTGTGAAAAGATGGGCAGGCAAAGAATATACACAGGTTTTTTTTTTTTTTTTTTCCCCAAAACATTTACAAGGGTGGAATATTATTAAGGATTTTAAAACTGAGAAACCATGCTATTTATCACCAGAAAGGTGAACCTAGAGGATACCAGCTAAGTGCAGTACGGCAGACAGAAAAATGCTACATGATCTCATTTCCATTTATGAGCTAAAACTGGCAAACCCATAGAAGTAAAAAGAAAGATACTGGGTAGGTACAAGGGATAGAAGGAGAAGTAAATTGGGACAGACTGGTCAAGAGGTACAACTTTTCATGTATGCAAGCTTTGTAATATGGACATGTAATGTACAGGGTTGTGATTATAATTAACAACATTATATTTTATTCTTTAAAAAATTCAGACAAGATAGAACTTAAGTATCACCACAAAACAAGACAGATAAAGAAAAGGGTAAATATGTGTGGCAACAAATATTTTAATCATCAGTACTAAGGCAATTATTTCACATACATTGTGACAGTACATACATGCATCACCTTACCTTATACATCAAGGATATACACATCACATCTACCGATTATATTTTAATACAGATAGAAGGTTAAAAATAAAGTTTAGGAGTACTTCCTTTGAGGTTTTTCCATTATGAGCAAGCAGACATATGAGCAGCAATATAATTATACATGGACTAAAGGGGTTGAAAAATCAAAGTGGTGTGCTGAAAAGATGTGCATCAAAATCCATTCTTATTGTTCTACATGGCCAGGATATGAACAGAAATCACAGCAACTATGCTGGTACAGATTTATGGTGCTCCAGATAAGCACTGACGGTGTACTAGGAGACTCCGCGTGATACTGCTTATGTAGGCTGCTTGAAGTCTTGGCTGGTTTCCAAAATGATTTTCCCTCACTCTATATAGATGAAAGCCTGCTGCTGCCCTTTGAAGATACCTTCTTTCAATCATTGTTTAGATTGGCAAACAATGATTTACAATTATCGAGTTTTAAAAAGAAATTACACAACTGTTTTTCTGATATTATAGTATAAAGTAAAATAGATTATGTTTCGATAATGTACAATTATATGTCATTGGCTTTGTAAAACAAAATTTATTTTGTATTAATTAAATGTGGGACTATATGAGATTTCTGCCTATAAATTCATTCAAAACTCTAAACTGATATTCAGTCTAGACAGGTATTTCTCCATCTATCTTAGTAGGAAGAAGGTAAGGTGATAAATTGCACTAGATTTCAAAAGCTTCAAAGAGAATTGCACAGAATGCTTCTGTTCATATTTAATTCCTCAAAGAAAATCATATGACTATGCTTAATTCAAAAATAGTTTAGAAATCTCAATTCTCTCTTTTACAAGAAGCACATCTGCAGTGGTATCCAACATCAATTTCAAACTGCTACGACCATAATGATTTAGGAAACCCAGTTTATTTCATAATCATTTTAAATTTAATGTAGCCACTAGCTTCAACTGAGTATCAAAAAGAAGGCAGGAGCTCTTAAAGTCAAACCTGCTACACGGTAAACTCAAGTTGAGTAAATTACGCAGGCTGTCCCATCTGTAGTTATTTTTCCCTACAATGAAAATTATGTAGTTGTAACAAACTCTGTATGATCTAGGAGCATACACATTCTATATTACTTTCTCTTTAGCCTTTGGCAAAAGTTTACTGGCAACTGATATAAGTAAGTATGAGACACATGATGAAGATATTTCATTTGTAGAACTTTCCATAATTTTATTTTCAAAACATTTTTTCGGAAACAATAATGAGCATTTAAAAATTCAAAAGTTTCCCCAAAGAAACCTATATTATTGATTTAATAAATTTGCAAAACTGAAGATTCAGGTTTTAACTGTAAAAGTATAAATATCAAACTGTGGGTGCTAGCATGTTTCCTAACATGACATTCTTGTACTTTGTTCATATTTTTATTGTTATTTTAACATACTTATTTATTTTAAGTATTTTCTATTATGGAAATATACAAATAAATTTCACTATTCTAATGCTCTACGAGTCCAACACTGCGCTTGTGTAACTACTGCATTTCTTTCATTCTTCTCCAGAACCTATTTTTTATGTTTGAAAAATGTTTTCAGTTTTCATTTTTAATCGTACCTATTTGGTGTACATAATGCTTACATAGATTCCTTGTGGGGAGTGGGCACATGTTCACAACTCTCAGGTTTTTTTTTTTCATTCCCTTCTCCTCCCCTCCACATTCCCTCTCTTTCTTGACCCCCTTTTCATTTGAGAAAGATCTACTGTATTACTTCTTATATTCTACTTTTTCTTTTCTTCTTGATTTATATTTTGTGTTTCTCACAGAAGAGAAACCATGCAATATTTAATCAGGTATGACATACCTATTTCACTTAACATTACTCCAGAACCTCTTTACTCTACTCATATAAAAACGAATACTTCTTCAATATGAACTCCGCACTTTGCCCTCCTTTTGGTGCTGGACAAACACTGTTCCAATTCTACTCCAATGAGAGCATTAGTAAGATTTCCCAAATATCAGACATAAATTTTATCTCACAGATGTGAAGCTTTCATCCATGAATGATGATCCTTCACCTTTGGACTTTAGGTGAGACAACATACCACTGCAGTGAATGAGCAGGGGGGACCAGCTGTTTACCCCCAACCATCTGGGAAATATAAAATATGATAATAGGGGAAGGGTTGGAGTTCTATTAATTACTTCAAGTTTGTCCCCCAAATGCCTCAAAGATCTCCCAATCTCCCAATAGACCCTACCTCTTAAAGATTCCACCAGGTTCTACATTGGGAAAAAAAAAAAAAAACTTTACATCTTCCACTTTTGGAGGGTTTAATGTTTCATATCTCCAGGTCTCTCTAGAGGCCCCTGAGCTCATAGGTGGGGTTCTGGACAGTGACCGGATTGTGGGGAATCACAATTACTTGCTGTGAGGAGGTGGGATCTGGTCAGAGGCTGTGGCTGATCACAGGGGCATGACCTGACAGGGCTCCTCTCCCTCCCTCCTCCTCCATGTCTCTCTGCTTCACTGCCTGGCCATGTCCCTCTGCCATACCTTCCTGCCTTGGAGACACCCAGCTATGTACTGACAGACTTAGAGTCAAAATCTACCTCTCCTTCTCTAACTTGTGTGTCTGGTATTATGTCTCAGCAATGAAAACAGTACTTAAAATGTGAGACAATAAAAATTTGAACTATAACAAAGCTGACTATTCTAGACATCTATTCTCAAAGAGTAATCACATAACATGTGTTTTTCTGTAACAGGGCTACTTCATTATAATAAGGTCATCAGAATTTATCTGTGCTACCGCAGCATGTTTCAGCACTATTTTCTACTCAAAATTGAATATTCTACCTGATTTTTATATATGTATATGTATATCTATATCTATCTCTCTATCTCTCTCTCTCTCTCTCTCTCTCTCTCTCTATCTATCTATCTATCTATCTACATATATAAAGATGGTCTCAAAGATAAGAGTTTATCTTGAGGAGAGACTTTGAACTTGGATTATTTAACAACTTTTACATTTGTGTAATGAGGTAAACATGTTTTGGGGGATCATACTTAGCTGAATTTTATGATTGAGATGTGAAATGTTTCCCCTATTTTCCCATGTATTTGGATAGTGATTGGACCACAGGTATTCATGATCATATAAATAGATAAATAGATGATAGATAATTGATAGATAGATGATCGCTAGATGATAGATAGATGATAGATGGATAGATACATAGATATAGATAGGTAGATAGATAGATAGATAGATAGATAGATAGATAGATAGATAGATAGATAGGTATACTGTGGTTCGTTGTTCTGTCCTTTTATCTGTACCTGTTTTGCATTCCCCCACCCCCGAGATAATCCAATAACAATAGAATACACTTGGGTTTAAAATTGTGCTTCAGTTTCATTTTCTCATCTTTTGGTATATACGCTGTCATGAAAATCGTGGATCACATGGAAACTTTACAAAAAAACTTTTTTGAGGAATTGTGATACTCTCCAACACACCAACTGCACTTTTTCATATTCCCTCCAGCAATGTAAAAGAGTTGAAACCTTTCTCTATCCTCCCTAATATCTGTCATTTTCACTTCTTTTTGACAACAGCAGTTCCAAGTAGAATGTCACAGGTGCTGACTCAGATTTCTGGTTAGTCAAGCCAAGAATCCTTTTGTGTGTCCATCTACTGCTGGTGTGGTCTCCCTGGAAAATATCCACTCAAAGCTCTAGTACTGTAATCTGGCTGTGGGTAATACTATGACTTGCAGCAGTTCATTATATGTTATGGTATCATTTCTTTATCACACATGATTTGCCATACTTTCTCCCCTTCTAGTGATTGGATTTTAACTCTGTTGATAATACCTTTGATGAACAAAAGTTTTTATTTGGTGAAATTTAACTTATCAGTTTCTTCTTCAATTGCCCATACCATGGTGTTTTTGACAATGGATCATTGTGAAATCAGAGGTTGTGAAACTCTTTTCCTTCTTTCTATTTAGGTCTTTGGGGGCTGGGGATTTAGCTCAGTGGCACAGCACTTGCCTGGCAAGCATGAAGACGTGAGTTTGATTCTTGGTACCGGAAAAAAAAAGTATTTAGGTCTTTGATTTATTTTCAGTTGATGTTTGTATGGTATAATATGTGTCCAAGTTCATTTTAATAAGGATATTCAATATTGCTTATACCATTTATTAAATATACTGTCCTTTTCTCTATTGAACTTTTTTGGCACACTTGTAAAAATCAGCTGAAACAGTTCCTTTCTATTCTGTTGGTAATGTTTGTTTTAATGCTCCTACCAAACTATATTACTCACTTGACCATCACTGGTGCAAAATCTCAGATTCTCATAATTTAAATTTGAAGAAGTTAATTTTTGCTCTTGTTTCAGAGGATATCATCTATGTCTGGCTGGAAATGATGCTAAAATGGCAAGGCAGAAAGGTATGTATCATTCCATGTCACACCCACAGGTCACCACCTCCAGCTAAGCCATATCTCCTAACAAATCAGCTATAGGGCCAGCATGACCCAATTGATAGCCAAATACATAAGACATGAGGAGGGACATATCACATCTCAGTGATGATATTCAGCCCATGATCCCCAAAAGCTGCATGTTTATCTCACTATGCAAATTTAAATGCTGTTGAGACATCCAAGTCCAAAGTCTCTCCTCATACTCAAGACAGACTTTAAATTTTGAGCCCTTTTTAAAAAAGTGAAAAAAGTTACATACTTCCAATATACTTTGGTAAAGGGTAAATATTCCTATTCCAAAAAGGAGGAAGGAGGGAATAGAAGGAATTCCTGAAGCTTCATGCCCAACACTATGCACAGCTTGAAGAATATGTAGACTCCAAAGGGCTAGTGTAGCCCCACCACTATAGCATTGTTGGTGATATACCGTATTGCTGGAATTTCCAGTTTCCTTGGATTTCCATCAAACAGTTTGCTTTATCCTCAAACTTTCATGCATCGTACTCTCTCTGGACTTGTAGGCCTTCTTTGAAATCTCAGTGGGAGATCCATTTAATGTATAACTTTTGCATTCTTCATACCTATAAAACCAGCATGACATGAAAGATGCCAAGGTCTGACATAAGATCAAGCAGCAGCAGAGGTAGCTGGATCACTTAGACCATGGCTACAAAGGCATTTGGCCTCTGAATAGTTGAGTATTGTGAAAGGAGTCCAGAAATATGGACCATCATATTCCTGCCCTATGGAGCAACTGTCGTAGGCAGCCCTTCTCCAGTGGGGGCTCCAAAATTATTTTCTCAAATGAAAGCTTTAAAATTTTTTAAACTTTGGCCTGTGAAACATGGGGTCTCGCTGATTACTGAGATATGTTCAAGCCATCTTTCTTATATTCCTGATACAGAGAACCTAACTATGTTTTAATAATAATCTTTAAGGCAACCATAAAGTATTTCTTAGTTTACCCATCTTTCTTATATTCCTGATACAGAGAACCTAACTATGTTTTAATAATAATCCTTAAAGTAACCATATAGTATTTCTTAGTTTACTAAGAAATACCAAAACTGTGACACAATACTTGAAACTTGCAACTTTATGAAGCAGAGTTTTAAAGGGGCTAAAGTTTAAGGAAATCCAGCCCTCTAAGACAGGAACATCATGGTGGAAGTGTGTGACAGAGCAAAGCAGGAATCTCAGTAGGGAACAGAATCATTGAGAAATGAGAAGCAGGAACCATGTAGAGCATCCAAGGCAGTGCTTTTACTACCCAGAAGGAACACACACAAGAACATGCTCTAGGGGCTGGGGATTTAACTCAGTGGCACAGCGCCTGCCTGGCAAGTTCAAGGTCATGAGTTCGACTCCCGGTACCTGAAAAAAAACAAACAACAAAACAAAACAAGAACATGCTCTACTAATCTGCTAAGCATTTCTTAATGAAAAAAGTTAACATATGAAGACATCACAATCCTCAGTTTGTTAACTTCACACTGAAATATACCTCCTCAAATCATATATAATAGTAAGATAATAGTTAATTCATGATTCAAACTAGAATAATATAACTATCCTGTATAGACTCGAAACCACAATTGTCTCTTCTCCAAAGTTTCAGCAGTTCAGAGATTTTTCAAAAGTCCAGGTCGAAAGCAGTTCCAAGACTCAGTTTAAACTGTGATGTGTAAAAGATAAAAAACAAGTTGTATAGCCCAAGGTAAAATGCCACAGGGTAAGCAATCTCACTTTAAAAGGAATGAATCCGGGGTGAATTGAACAAAAGCCAGATAAAAATTTGGCAGGGAAAATATTAAGTCCTGCATTTGCTTACCTTGCATCTGGAGCGCATACTGACGAAACGTGTTTTCCTATGGGCATACGTAACCTCAACGCTATGGCCTTGTCAGCTGCAACCTTTTCTCTTGGGTAGGTCCACTTATAGCCTACAGCTTTCCTCCGCTGACATTCCATATTCCTGGTATCTGTGACTTCCTGCAGTCTCTACTACAACTTTGGCTTCGTCCTCATAGATTTATACATTATTCTCTCATGGGCTTGTTGCCTGTCACCCCAGGCCCTCCTTCAAAATATCATTGGAAGTCGCTGTGACCACACAATTTGCACTCTCCATGAAAGTAAAACAGGTATCACCTGACGATAGCAAAATTTTCTGCCAATAGCCAGGACCCCTTGAGTCATGACTGCAGTGGCCTCTGATAGTCTGAATGGCTGATCATGATAAAATAAACCCTAGGGAACCAATTCCCTAATAAGCTTTTCACAATCATGGATCCCAGAGACATTCTTATTAAGAAAAAGGTGGACAAATTTGCACCATTGAGCCTGCAAAATTCAGGATTTGCTGATTGCTGTAATCCTCTCATAACATCTTTTTTCTTTTCCATGTACAAAATATTTGATTTCATTTTGATGATCCTAGTCCTTTAGAACATATATTTCCTTAGCTTTAGCTTTATACCTTATTCCATCTCAGTCAAAATTTAAAATTTTTACATTTTTCTTCCCTGATTTCTGCCTCATCATAAATATGGCTAAAAGTAGGCAGCAGTATCCATGCCACAGCCTTAAAGATGGACCATCTTGAAATTTCCTCTGACAGATTAATTAATCCACTGCTCTTAATATCAGTCTACTGTGAAGTTTTAGGATATTGGTAAAATGTGAAATATTTTTCCAACCACAATGTGTCACATGTGCATTTTAGTCCAAATGCCAATGCAGTCTTCGTTAGCAACTGTAGTCTCCTGATACTGGCCTTTACTGTTGAAATTCATCTCAGCATCCTACAATGAAGAGCTCTGACCAAAATCACCATCAAGCTGTGTTTACAGCAATTTAGGATGTCGGAGTTATTTCCCTCTTTACTGAGACAAAATACTCAACACCTAAAGCTAAAGGAAGAAAGGATTATTCCAACTCACAATTTGTAGAGCTTTCAGTTCATAGTCAGCTGGCTCCAAGACCAGTTGGCAGTGTCAGGGGGGCATGACAGAGAAGAAACAGTTTATGGCAGCCAAGAGATAGCAAAAGCCAGCAAGTGAAAAGTGACAAGCTTCTTTTTGTCCCTTATATTTTATCCAGGTTTAGAGCGGGTAGTACTCACACCCTTAATCTTAGTGCCCTTAATCCTAGCATTGCACAATGAATCAACCCCAATGTCACACACTTTACATCCAACCACTTTTAGCAAGCCTCACTTAGCATCTCATGAGGCTTTGGGTTAACACCTAAGACACAAGCCATAACATTCCACACCTGGCCCCTCAAAGACTTGTGTACATCCCTTTACAGAAAAGACATTTAGTCCATGTCTAAACATTGACAAATATTTGTCCTAAAAGTTTCAGCACAGCTGAAAGTCCAAGTATAAATTCTTCTCTGAGTTTTAAGGCAAACTCTCAGCTGTGAGCTCTTCTACAAATGAAAAGAAAGTTAAAATACTTCTAACATTCAATGGCATGTGATAAACATTACTCTTCCAAAAGGTAAAAATAGGGGGATAGAAAGGAATGGGATCAAAGCAAGACGAAAATCCAGCAAGGAAAATATGAAATCTCATGGTTAAAAGTCCAGCATTGCTGGAAATCTGTGGCAAGTTGTTGCTTCCTAAGGGCCTGAGTGTTATGCCTCTGTGGCCCTGGCAGTCCTTGTAGTTCCTGTAGTTTTTCTCTTAGACCTGCTCTGCTCCCTCCTTGCAGTTTTCCTCAAGTGATCCATGAGAAGTAGAGAGAGAGGTAGTGGGAAAGAAGAAGGAAGCCTTCCATGTTACTCCCACAGTGATCCAACTTTAGCCAACACCCACCTGCTAACAGCTATAAAGTCCCCAGCAGCCAATCATCTTCCAAACAGTGGAGAGGCAGTGGAGATACATTTTATATCTAAGCCTTAGCTATCTTGTTTACTTTAATTTTGTAGTAAATTTTGAAATTAGGACAGGTAAGACCTCCAAAGAGTACTTTTGTTATATAAACACCATATGAATTTTGAGATTGACTTTTATTTCTTTAAATAGCATTGAATTTAATTTGCTTCAGGAAATAATCACATCTTAATGGTATGAACTCTTCTAATCAATGAGTAGACCATATCTCATCAAATATTTTGTATTTAATTTATTTGAGCAAATCTTTGTAGGTTTCAATATGCAAGTCTTTGGCCTCCTTCCTTAAATTTACTTGATTCTACAATAATTGCATTATTTATTGCTCATTTTTATGTACAGATGTGAAAATGATCTTTGCATATTGATTTATCATGTTGATCTTGTCTCCTGAAAATTAACTGAATTCATTTACTACTTCTAATAGACTTTTTGAGGAATCATTTGTATTTTCTACATACAGTGTTCTGTCTTTTGTGAGCACAGATACATTTCCTTCTTCCGTCATAATCTGAATTTCTCTCCCAATTGCTCTGATTTGAATCTCCAATACCACATTAAAGGCAATGACAAAAGAAATTAATTCTGTTATATTTTTGTATTAGAGATAATTCGTTCAGTCTTTCACTATTGAATATAATAACTGTGAGCTTTAAAAATATGGTCTTTATGATATATTGAATCTTTTTGTTCTGTTTCTAGATTGTTAAGTCTTCTTATTTTGAAAAAGAACTGAATGCTTTCTAGGACTATTGACTGGATTTAGTGTTGCTTCTTAGGTACCTTCCTTGTTATATATAGAACAACATTAAGAAATTTTGCATACTGAAATATATATAGAACAACATTAAGAAATTTTGCATACTGAAATATCCTTGCATCCCACGAATGAGTATTGCTTAATAATTGCATAAACAGAAACAAATTGCAATGAAAAAAAAATTAACTAATGTTAAAGTATAAATGTTTTTGTCCCAAAGCAAAGTTTAGTAACACGTATAAATAATAACATGACTCTAAATATCTCTCTTTTGCCAGAAATTTTATGTCATAATATTTAGATAGAAGAATTTGAAAGTTAGTATGACTCTCCAAACTAATACTAATATTTTTTCCTTTTTTCTGTTTTCAAATTTTTTCTCTTACATAAACACAGTAACATTATCACACTATATTTGACAATTTTAATGCCATGTAATACTCAATTTAAATAAATTTTCCCTTTTCCATGAAAACTATAATGCTTCTTTACAGTTGTTTTTATCATATCAATATCAATAAAAAACTATCCATACAAAATTCCTCTTTCCTGCTTTCTTATCCATTTCCTTACATTTTTTAAAAAAATAGGCAACAATTACATAGTATATTATATACTAGATTTTATTTATTGTATCCAAATGGGACAAGTTTGAGTTGTTCTTCTGCTCTTGAGATTTTCTATATATTTTAGTTAGCTACAAAGCCTTCAATGTATTTTTACTTTAAAATTTTTGGCAAGAATATATTGTAAGCAACTGTAAATTGTTCCATTATATAAAACTAAGGGTACATATTATTCTTGATTCTATTATTTTTCTGTAACCAAAAAAAAAAAAAAAACCCTATAGCATCCAAAACTTACAGTTTAGGTAACATGTATTTCAATTAAATGCCTGCAAAAATATCAGCAAATTAATTGGAAATGTAAATATGTACTTAGAATTCTCACAAAAAATGGCACCTACACAATTAAAATCCATAGAACCTAATTACTCCAAATATTATATGTTGCTCTAGTCCTATCCAAGGGGTTATAATTAGCACAGACAAGTAATAAAACTCATAGATAAAACTTAATAACCCTCATTATAACCTACATCTGATGCTAAAATTGATTAATGAATTCCAATGGAAAGTGATCTGTTCTTCACAATGCTTCCTATTCATTTTTGTCTTAACCCAAAAGTACCAACCATCACGATCATTGCCTAAACCAGTTACCAGATGTAGACCCAACAGGACTAATTAAGTTTGTTGAACTATTGCCCATTTTAAATATAATTTTTCTCTAAGAACAGATAATCCTGCAAGATATTTATTATCCTGAAAACACAGTTCCTACCAGAAAGAATTTATTTACCTTAATTTTCAAATAATGAGTTAGTATTTTCATTAAATAATTTTATCATTTTGATTTTTAAATTTTTTCTTATTGTTATAAATACATTTTTGAAGTTCAAGAGTCTGTTTCTACTTTAAAGGAATTGTAATAGGCTGAAATTTCCGTCTTAAACATTTCAAATCGTTTTTTATCATTGGCCTACCAGATTTCATTAAGGTTGCCTCTTGACATGGTCCTGTTACTTCTTGGCAGCGTATTGCTCTCTCCACCATGTTAGCATACATGAACTTCATCTTGTATGCTTTCTGCCTCAAACACAGAGCCAGACAGTTCTTCAATCCAAACCTCAGCTTTTTTCCTTAATAAGGTGACTTGCATAGAGAGAACAACCTTGGCATTGGGACAGGTATTATATCGTTGTGGAAAGTGACATCACATATTTCCTATTAAAAAAGAAAATTTCAATATGTATTACACTGGAACCGATAAAATAACTTCTTACCTTCTACTCTGATATCGTATTATTACATACAGTTCAGATTTATTTTCTTTTGAATTATAAAAATATACTTTAAAGGCAATAAATAAGCTGTGTTTTAATTTTAAAGATACATGGGTTAATATATTTCTTTAAAAATCTGACACGCCTTATACTATAAGGTTACAAGGTGAAAATCTTCTGAAGTTTGTTGTATAGAGTTATATGAATTTATATGTATAATTAAGTCTATGTGCCTTTTTCTAACATTTTATTCACAGTTAAGCCTTTATTCATGACCGAATAAATATATATCCTTTCAGAGACCAGCTGCAAACAACTGTTGAATAAAAAGTCCTACAACATGAATCCAAAGATATTTCTAATATTTAAATCCTTCAGTATTTTCCCAAAAACTTTTACCCTCTAATGTTCCATTGTTTGGACTATGTCCAGTATCCAGTTTTAAATGATTTTTTTCCAACTATAAAATCTTAGCAAAAGAAAATTGTTTTCATTATGGAAACAAAAGAGGATTTTCATAAAAATTATCTCTGGAATTGCATTCACCATTCCTGCACTCATACTTAATCCCCTTGGATGTTTTTCTGACCAATAACCTGACTGATGGGGAGACCAGGGTGGCAGCCCTGGTAGACTGCTTCAGTTTCAAACACAGCAATTACTTCTACTTAGAATCTGCAGCAATGGACAGTGAGTGCCTGTCATTTCTGTCAAGTTCCTTGCCCTTAATTGGAAAAAATGATGGATTGATAGAAAGACAGGAGGCAAGAAAATGAACAGGAAAATGGAAGGTACCAAATAAACACAGCAGTGTACAGATTAAAATATATGTTAAGCTTTGCAAAAACTGCAAGTGGCCAGACAGCTTGAAAGATGCTTATGTTCAGTGTACAGATTTATGACTTGCTTTCTCCAATATTCACGTGCACAGAGAGTATTTGCCTAAGGCACGATACAGTGACAAAGCATTAAAACAGGCAATAATTACTTAACACAATGACCAACATAATTTTGGACATTGGCCACTTTCCCACTGAATTCAAGTTACGTCTACTACTCTTAACTGGATCTCTTTGTTCACAGATGCAATCTTCTGAAATAAAGGTCAGAGACTTAGATGATTTTATCCTTTAACTAAGTGTGTTTTCCTATTAATTTTGTTTACAACATGTAAATTGCTGTTTTACTGAATTCAACTGATTCTTGAATAACTGGCTGTCAGTTCCATCATGAATGTTACATTCAATAATCTACAATTATAAATCTTTTGATGTTCTCTGACTATTGAAAAGAAAGAGAACATAAAGTTATATTATATTTTAAATTTAACCAAGACTATAGTAATTTGCCACAAGATTTTCAGATAATAGAAGAAAACTGATGCCATTTTACTTATGCTCATACACTTTTGAAAGTGTAAGGAGAATATTGTTCTTCTTTTGGGCAATTTCCTTGAAGATCTATAAGCATTGCATTTTACCTTTAAAATAATAACATGAAAGGAAAAGGAAGAAAGAATTCCGCTTGACTATATATTCTATGTGGGTAGATCATTCATTATCTTTTATTTCATAGACAAACTTCTTGAATGAGGTATTTTTTAAACCACCACCCAACAATTTAATCAATAGCTTGGCATCTTTCTTCTGCACAACTAAAATTATTCATTGGTGCGCTCTAAGACCAACACCTTGTTACCAATTCTACAGACCACTTCTGTGTCAGTGTCTCATTGGAAATAACAAGAGCACTTGGTCTTATTCAAATCATGCTTTTCTTTTGGTTTCTAGGTCCCAGTAGGCACTGGAGATTATTTCTTATTTTCATTCTCCAAGATGCAGGATAATAATGATGATCTTATTCATGGTATATTCTCTCTTTCTGTCTCTCTGTCTCTCTCTCAATTTCTCTCTCTTCCCTCCCTTTCCTTTCCTTCCCTCTCTCATATTAAATAGTCATGTTAGAAGTTTAATTTTGTATTTGTTTATCACAAAATAACTTTTGCCTCTGTCAAATGCATGAATCTTGAATATTTTTCTTTCATTGATTTCAAATTTATTTTAATTGCTTTGAGACAGTTATACATGCACTGTAAATATTTTTTTGCTTAGTATACTCAGTTCAACTAAATTAAGAATAGGAAAATGTTGTTTGGCTTTTGAAAAATACCTGTAATTTCTTTTTTATTATTTCTTTTACCAGTGAGCTCTAATGAATGACATTTGCCTTCATTTTAAAGAATATTCTTTATTATTGCTTCATTTTAAACAAAATTTATCCATTTCCATTTCCAATGCATATTACTCTATTCTCATTGAATAATGTTGGTGATTATATTCTGTAGAATTCTAAGGCTACAAAATTGTTATTTGTGGTAATGGTTGATTTGTATACTACTATTGTCAAAATCTAGATGGTACAAGTTATTCTTTTTTAATATTTTTGGAGAGTTTAGAGAATATACCACCAATATCTTGGCCTCCAAGTTGGGCCTTGAGACCACGTACGTGCATATGGTATAAAGGAACAACACTTGATTACAGAGGGAAATATATTGTAATCTAACATGATCAGACCCTGTTGGAAACACTTTCAAGAGACCTAAAAATGAAGTCCTTTGATAGTAGAGCTTTCCTGCTCTATGGCCCTTGAATAATATTCTGCTCCCTGACTACCATGAGATACCTTGAAGAAAACTGACCAGTTTGTAGAAAATATCTCCTGGGTTATTGTCAATTCTGTTTCCACCCTATCACCATTTCCAACCAAGCTGCTCCCTCAATCTACAAATTGCTATAAATTATATATATGAAAAGGGATATATATTGTTCATAATATATACATGTTCACAATATATATGAATGACTATATATTAAATATATATATAGTAGCTATCATCTAACATATAAAAAAGAATATTGTGTGTTACGTGTGCAAAAAATGGAATCATTACTTTACTGTACTTATGCTAATTTCTTCACCCAGAATATTCAGATTGGCCATAATTACATCAACAAATGAGTTCTTTTCTTTTTTTCTTCATTTTAATTTTGCCATATTTTGTTTTCTTTTTTCAGAATTAAATATTTTATTTATCACAACCATTCTACTAGCTTTCTTGTTGCCTCACTTACAGTAGATGCCTCAGAGTCATTTTGGACCAATTGTCCTCATGTAGTATGTAATAAATTTATTCACAAATCATATTGAATAGAAATAGGATTTAAATAAATTCAAATATGGTTTAACAAATACTGTATGAAACTAATTCTTTTTTGTTTTGTTTTGTTTTGGTTTTGGTTTTTCTCTGGTACTGGGAACTGAACTCACGACCTTGTGCTTGCCAAGCAGGAGCTTTTGCCACTGAGCTAAATCCCCAGCCCCTGAAACTAATTCTTTAAAATAGATTTTTTCCAATGTATAAAAGGGTAGGGATATCAATACCCAGTCTCTAGATGGTACACCACAAATTTTCCAGTACAATTCAAGATTTCAGACAATTGAATTCCCTCTTTTTTTCAGTTTTACCTTGTCTGATTCTTCTTTCTCATCCAGATTCATTGTTCTAGTTTCTTTAGTTCAGAAAGATCTTTTACACATTTAGCCATTCATATAGTATATTTCTTCTCTTTGAAAATCTTACTGGCCTGTGAAATTCACTGTTCAGACTTCATTATAAATGTTAGTTTCTCAGAAAGTTTTTCTTACTGAAGAGCACATCTGTTTAATACTTTTTCTTTTAGAAAAGACTACATATTTCTTGGGTAGATATTATAAAAATAATTAATTTTGGCACTTAATTTATGTATCTGTCCTCACTACAGTGAAATCATAAAAGGGACCAATTTAAAAAATACTCCATTTTGGTGTAAAACACATAAGCATCTTGCTTAATTTAAGCAGTAAATAATATTTTGATTGAATGATATTGATGTAAGTATAAAATCTCTATAATAACCTTGTTTATAGTGCCAAACAATAAGGAAGAGATGACTTTGGGAAGATTAAAGAGTCAGAAAAGTAGGAATATTATCTTCCCTGCTAGGAAACAATTACAATATTTGGGAACTTTGAAATCGAATGAAGGCTTGCAACTTCAAGGAGAAGCCTTGGACAGGTAAATTGCAGTGAATTTTGAAAAAATTCAGTACTTAACATGGTAACAGCTGCACACCTTCCACCTCCGCCAGTTGCAACCTGTATACATGTTTTTGTCATAGAATATGCACTGCTGAGAGTAGTCAGAGTAAACCCAGTTTTGCAAATTTTGCAGATTTGTGGTCTGATCACTAACTGTTGCACCTTGCTGCAGAGTTGCTGACAAGCAAAAACCAGACATCCCTTTTAGTTTCATAAATGAATCTCTTTTTTTCACTTTGTCTTTTCCCTTTACTGGTAGCTCAGCATTAAACCTTAGAATAGTTAAAAACAAGCACGTATGTTTGGAAAATTAGAAAGTAATCAAACATGCCCCCCAAAAGTGCAGGTTCTGGCTGAGGTGATAGCAAAGTATGCTTTAAAATTACAACTCTGGCTGATCATTGATATAGAGACAGTCTGCAAAATGAAGAATAAATAACCAAACAAAAAATAAAATCACTATCTAAGAAAGGAGGGAAAGTGACTTTGAAAACTAACATATTAACAGATACAATTGCCCACTTCAATTACAACAAAAACAATAAATCTCTGTCTCTCTGTCTCTGTCTCTCTCTGTCTCTGTCTCTCTGTCTCTCTGTCTCTCTGTCTCTCTCTCTCTCTCTCTCTCTCTATATATATATATATATATGAAAACATGATATTTATAGGAAAAAATTAAAAAGTAATGACTTGAATAAAAACCTGACACAGATCTTCCACACATGGATTGAAAAATATCTGCTCTAAAGATACTCAAATAAAAGGAAGATATTACAAAAATGAAGATGCACGTTGTGAACAAAGCAGATATATCAATGGAGGGACTGAAATTTTATGGAACAAACTGGAGTGAAATTCGAGAGCAGAAAAGTACAATGACTGAAATGAAAAATTTACTAGAGAGATTCAAAAGTAGGGAGGAACAGAGAAAGAAAGAATCTTTGAAGTGGAAAAACAACAATGAGATTAAACCTGAGGAATGATTAGAAAAAATATTGAAGCAAAGTGAATAGAATGTAATGGACCAGTGGAACATGATCAAGTGCCCTTACTTATTCCTTGTGGATTTTGAGGAAAGGCAAAAAGAGGAAACTGTACAGAGGATTTTTAATTAAATAATGCCTGACATTTTCCCAAAATTCTCTAAAATCAATGCCAACATCAAAGAAAGTTAATGAATTACTAATGAGAAAAAGGAGAAACACAATGAGATATGTTATTGAGGAACATTCAAAAGAAAAAAGATGAAAAGATTGAAATCAACAGGAGAGAAACAACACATCACATACAAGAAAACCTGAATAGTTTATCAGATTACTTATTATGAATTTTACAACTAAAGATTGGTGACTTGATCTATTCGAAGTACTAACTAAAATAACAACAACAACAACAACAACAACAAAGCAATCAGCTAAAAATTATATTCAGTAAAATGGACTTTACAATTAGGGAGCAATTAAGACATTTCTAGATAAGTAAAACTGAGTGACTTTGTGACCACTAGATCTCTCTACAAGAAAAGATTAAGAAACATTATAGGTTAAAATGAAAAGAAATTGCTCTGGAACATGAAACCACATGGAAAAAATAATAATAGCAGTGTTATTTTTTCCAAGCAAAAGAAAACGTTACATGGCTTTCCTTATCCATATCCTCCAAACAGACATTCTATTTCACAAAAAATAAAATATAATAGTTTTTCATGACTTTTGCAGTTATTGGGAAAAGCAGTCCACATTTTTGCTCTTTCATAGGCAAATGGAGTCACATGGTTCAGTATACGAATATTTCAGTGTTAGAATTTCCCAGAGAGATTTAAATCCAGTCTTTCAAAATGCAGAGATGATTGTCTAAGAATGAAAGAAGTCCAGTTTAGTGAAAAATAAATTCACTGAGGCTTACATACAGAAAACTAGAAGATTTGCACACTGCAACAGGATGGATGTCACTAAGATCTACCATCCTTGTGCTAAGCTATGGGTTTTATTAAAGCAATTAAATAATTAAATTAAAGTATTTAAAAAGCAACAATAGGATCAATAATAAGGACCTTTGGAAAAATTTGTTTGCCTTGCTCCCATCCCATTCTTTTCAGGAAACTGTGCCAGCCTCAGTAAGTAAATGTCTAGCCACAGGGGTGGATATGTTTATCATGGTGCAGTCTGGTACACAGCCTCAGGGCCTGGCAGAGGCCCACTGGATAGTGAAAAAGGAAAAATACAAGATAAGAGTTATTTTGTGTAGGGTTCAGGGGACAATGCTCAGTACTTCAGAAATGGAATTCATGAGTGTGCATACTCTTCAGGAGTATGCATATCACTGCTCATCAGAAAAGAGAAGGTTAAAATAAACTTCTGCATATGGATCACAGAGATGCCCAATGTGTGGAACAACTGTGTATGATCCCAAAAAGTCCTAGATTGTACCTTTTTACAAGTAAGGTTTGGATTTCCTGGAAGAATAAATGGAGAAAATGATTATATCAATTGTTTTTTCTTAATTAATAGAAATCCTAATTTAAACTTGCTAAAACCATGAAAATAAATATTATATGGTAGAACTGAAAGTTTGAGCATACTTTTAAGTTTGTCAAAGATGATGAATGTGAAAATATATAGGGGATGTATAAATTCAAACATGTATTACCATGAAAGCAGATTACCGTTACCTGCCTCAAAATGTTCACCCTCACTTCTAACACATTATCCCATGATGCTTGTCTCTTTGTGAAGGAATTTTGGAAGTTCTCTTTCATGACTGTCTTTATGAGATGTGAACAAAACAATGATGAATGCTCTTGCTTAGTGCCATTAAGTTGAATTCCAGGCTTATAAAAATAATGGTTTGTCCTCATCCATGTTAATTGCTGATTCTGGTATTGTGTAACTTCTGACTCTTCACTAAAGCAAAAAGAAAAAAAAAAAACACCCAGAATGTTGAATTTTGAATTGTTCCATCACATCAAGGCATCTAGGAAATTAAAACTGAAGACATGAGTGAAGAAAATCATGAAAGAGAACTTCCAGAACTACTTCAAAATGTGTCAAGAACAATGAGATAATGTCTGTGTAAAGCAAAGTAAACTACTTTGACAGGGATTAATTGCAATGTGTCTTTTATTGTAATACATTTTTAAAATGTAACCTTCACTGTATTTTTTGATCACACAAAGTTGATGCCTTAATGAGGTTGTCATTCATTGTTTATATGTGTCTTCTGTCCCTTCTGTCATAAGGATTGACTTTATCAAACGAATGAACGCCCTGATGATACACAATTGCTGAGGACCAGCTTGATGCTGTTCAGAGTGGGCAGTAATTGATATTAATAAATTGACAAAAAAATAAATCAGGAAGGTATCCTAAGCCTACATGACTTGTGGCAAGACTCGCAGCTAGCTTACAGACAGGTTAATCAGTAAGCCAGCAGTCCGTGCTGAGACTAGCAAAGGGGCTGTGAAGTCCTGGCACCTCAGAGCAAGAAAAATTAGCAGCTCTGCACTTTGGTTCACCCAATTCCTTCTCGCAAAGTTGTTACAGCTAGCGGACACACCATCAGGCTATGGGTTAACCATGATCGGTTCCAATGTGCATATATATATATATATATACATATATATGTACATATATATATATACATATATATGTACATATATATATGTATATACATATAGTCTTTGTTTCACTCTGTCATCATACCCCTGAGCAAGAGATCAGTGGTCCTGGCCAGGGCCCTAATACAATAACTAGTATCAATCAGTGTTATAGGCCTACTTCCATTCTTAAGAGTCTCCAGGATACATCAGGTTGGAACTTTTCCAAAAGCGCTCAAAAACTTCTTAAGTTTTACAATTCTCAATAAATTGTATGTCTGTTTTCCAACCAACTTCAGAAAGTGGATGAATGACTACTATTCTTGATTTAGATTACCCAGAGCCTATGTAGTCTCTAGTAAGTCATATGACCTTTCAGAAAATGATAGATAATTTATTTTTTAGTAGAGAAATAAAAGGATGAATATGAAAGTTGGCTTTTTGAACCTCTTTCTCCTCTTTTGCTAACTTGCAAGAACTTACATTGCAATATATATATTTTAACATAATTCATTCTTTGCAATTATTTGTATATGATATAATTTATTTGTGCAATTTTCATACATGTAAATGTCATATTTTAACAACAAATATTTCTATTTCATACATTTGTAATTATATTATTAAAATGTTCATGACACATAAAATCTATCAATTTTCTCCCCAAAGATAGAAAATGAGCTATCCATTGCTGAATGAAGCTTGAAATGCGAAATCTCTGGACAGAATACTGCAGAGTCCTTTCCACCATCTCTGCAGGCTGTTCTCAATATTCTAGTTATATCTTGCAAAAGAGTATATTACATCCCTAAGTGTAAACAAATACAATTTGTTAATGATGATAATTGCAATAACACTTCCCTTTCAAAAATATAAAAAAGGAAAAAATGTTCACTTGTCTGTAATGTGCTTTATGTAATAGACAAGGATCACAAGTTCTTCCCTTCTGATAGAGGAATGTTTATCACAGTCTTTATTGTTCCCTCTTCAGGATGTAACCTTGCATATTTTCTCTGTGACACTATAGAGTATATAGAGAAAATTTCATTCCTGGTTGTACCACCTTACAAATAACTTTCTAAAGGTGAAAACCACATTTGTTTTTACTTTTGAAATTTTAGCAGTCATCTATTTTCAGCCAGTCCTACAGGTCATGCTTGTAATACAGTTTTTTTTTTTTTAAATTACTTGTCCATCTATGTGTTTCCAATTAACTCAGTGATCAAAGATTCATGATCAGAAATTTGGGTACAAATCTGAAAAGTTTGGTGTTATCATGACAAGTTTTCTATTTGTATAATGAGATTTTAATTTAATACCTTCCTTTCCTTTTGGACTTACTAGGTGAACTTGCCAATTGCCTCTGGCAGAAATCTGCTTCTTTTAGACAGCTGTAACTTTGAAATTCTCAGGTTGTCCCCACTTTTGGCCACACAAGGCAGTAGCACCTGGGAAAAGGTTCCTGGGTTTGTTTTATTCAAGTGTTATATTTATTCAAATTCATATATTATATATTTTTTTTACAAGCATTAGCTTTTCCAAATTTTCCAAGCCTCTAGTTAGTATATTTTGTTTTCATTATAATCTGCAAGTGAGCATAATGTTTCTTACCCCAGGCACATTTTTCTTTATTCTATTTAAAATAAGTCGCATGCATACTGAAGATTTCTCCATACTTTATGATGTGATAAAATGCCATAGAAAAGATTCCAGTTAGTCCAATGTCACTTGGTGATTCACACAATGATGCAATTTGTTACAAGTATCAATACACATCAGGGAATAGTTAAATAAAAAAAAAATTTATTGTCCTTCTCAAATTCCTGTGAGTGTAAAAGATGATTTTTAACTACATGGTATGGATTTTATTCAATAAATTTCATGTTTTAGATTGCATATGGATCTCTGTTTATAATGAAAATGTGCAACTTATTAGGATGCTGAATCAAGAATTCTGACTGAATAGGGAAAATCTAGGAGACTGATGTTTTGTTGGTGAGTAGCTCATTGGTACTAAAAAATCTTAAATTTAGTGTCACTCAGGATGTTTGTCTCCAGTTATGCTGTTATCCTAAAGTGGATTGTAAAACTGCTTCAAAGAATGATCAAAATTACTTACCTTTTTTGTCACATCAAGATGGAATAAGTAACTTTTACATAAAAATTTCCAAAGCAACTTCTTCACAGTTTTTTTATGGTCTAAATATCATCGTATTCCTATTGCTGGAAACACATACTTGAAAAGTAGACTTACTGGGGCTGGGGATTTAGCTCAGCGGCTAAAAGCGCCTGCCTGGCAAGCGCAAGGTCGTGAGTTCGGTTCCCGGTACCCGAGAAAAACCAAAAAAAAAAAAAAAAATTAGAGTTACTTAGCTTGACCAGTACCCTTGGTGAAGAGCATATGCTTAGTTTATCCCTCAGAAGGATAATTTTTTTTATTTATAAAATAAATAAAATTTTATTTATAAAATATAGATTTTTAGTTTATCCCTCAGAAGCCTATAAAATATTCATAATTCCTGGGAAGGTTGGATTATTAAAATCAGATATATTTTTACTTAATAGAAGGAATGTGTTTTGGTTACACTTCTGTCATTGTTAAGACAAAATACCTGACGCCCAGAATTAAGTAAAGAAAGGTTTATTTCACTCGGCTTGTGGACATTTCAGTCCATACTTAGCTGGCTCCAAGGCAGATTGGCATGGCAGAAGGCAACAGTTCATGGCATCAGAAAACAGCAAAGAAGCAAGAGAAAAAGGGAGGAGTGGGGGCAAACAGCATCTTTCCCTCCCTTACATTGTACACAGGCTACCTGCCCCAGGGCGAATGCAGCACTCACACTCATAATCCCAGCATCTGACTATGAATCAATCATAAACTCTAGAAGCCAGCTCCATGATTGCATGAGTCTTTGGGTGGACATCTAGACAAAATATAACATCATGCTTTAGTTTGAATAAATAATAGCATGTTGTATAGGAATGGAAGGACATTATTCGTTTTCTTCATGAAAACTTTATGAAATCCCAGATCATGAAGATTTATTGAATTGCTAGAAACATAAATAGAAGAGGATCACTTGATAGATAGGTTTAGAAATCATAGACTCTCCATATATATTTTTTCATATTATATGACTGTAAAATTCAAACAAAACTAAATATGTGTTTTCCCTGTAGGAATTCATGTTGATTTTCTTAATTAATTGTTTCACTAGATTTTACACTGAAAGTAAAATATAGATATTAATGACTATGTTTTACAAAATGAAATATTGTGATTATTAATAAATATGTCAGAGTTAGTTTCTAAAATAATGTCAGTCTGCAAAATAAATTTAAACTGGATAAAAGAGAACAAAGAAGAATTGTTATACTATTGACTATGCAAGGAAATAAAATCAACTACTTCTAAAAGATCCATAAAATAACACATACTGCTTGCAATAAAAGAAGTGAAACTAATAAAATGAGAAATGGAGGCCTATCTTAAAGGCAACTTCATATCAACTTAAAGAAAATAATCAAAATCCTGTTATCTATTTAGCAAGTCAGCTGAATCTGAAACTTATAAGAAGAGTGCACACTTGGAGCTAAAAACTTAATAAAATAAGAAGTTGAAAAAAATATTCCTACAGGCAAGAGAAGGGTACCAAAAAATTCTTTCTTCTGCCTATAGCTGTGGTTTAAAATACAATGCCCTGAGTATTTGTTTTTATATTTTATTTTTCATTTATTAGTACATATGTGCAGTACACGATGTTTACTCTCCTTGTGAGAATTTGGAACATGTACGTAACATACCTTACATTTTTTTCCATCCCCATTCCCTTCCCTCCTTCGCCTGCCTTGAGTATTTGAGTATCATACATCTGAAGTTCAAATTAATACTAGATTTCTAAATATAGAAATAATACACTAATATATAAATTCAATTCAATGTACTTTCGTAGTTTATCAGTTTTCATTGTAATCTAGAAGAAGCAAATTCCAAGCCACTTTAGAAGAAATCATTCTCTAGGTAAACCCTCATGATACACTGAAAATTACATATTACATTGAAAAATAATATCGCAGCATCAAAAGCTTGTGATCAAAAGTTGTACATTGCTAGAATTAATGAAGAGGTTATTTCACTGCCAGTTATATAACAGAAACAGTTGTGGTTATTCATAGCACATATATAGATGAGTAAAAGTCAAACCTAAGTAAAACTCAGCCGAAAATATGGGAACTAATATATATAAAATGTTTGACGTAAAAATATGGTACGTGTTTTCATTTATAAAAATATTACAGTAAAAACATTGTCAGAAGTACCCTACAATATGCCCCCATTCTTTCAAACATAATCATCCCACTCTACTTGCCACTTTCTACAGAAGTTCTGCCGCTCTGCTTTTTTAGGGGAGTGGGTTACTTTTGGTTTTGTTTCGTTAATGGCTTTAGTGCATTGTCATGGCTACCTGTAGACTATAAATCTATTCCAAGTATTTATTTTTCATGGTCATTTTGATATTCTTAAAAGCCAGAAGTCACATGGAATCAAATGCAGTGAACAAGGTGTATCAGAATGTACCATAATGATTTCAGGAGCCTACTTTTCAGCTGGACAACTCTCAGCACCAACATTCACTGTAATTTGATCACATTTTATACAAGCACTTACAAAAGAGACTTGCAGAATTCATTTAGTGTAATAACGGTTCTTTTAAACAAACACCACATATTTTGATCATTGTGTGTGTGCTACACATCAGTGAACTTATTGATTTTTGAAAAATTCAGCTCCAAAATATAAATTATACCTAACAATTTTTATAACTGTAGGAAAAATATAGAAAAGCCTGTGCCTACCTTCAAAGACCCAATATAATTCTTAAGCAGTAAATACAAATGTTAAAATTAAAATCACAGAAAACACTTTAAACATAAGATTTAACTTAGTTGAATAGACAATTAATGAGTCATTTTATATTTATTCCTAACAGATCCAATTTATCAATATATGGAATTTTTGAACTATATGCAATATAATAAACCTACTGATACCACATAAACAAAAAACATATTTGGCTATAGCACTATCAGAAAACTTTTATCAAGGATTTTAAAAGCTTTGATAATTAATAAAAAATATGGATCATTTACAAAACTAGTAACTCTACATTTTCAATTTCCCATTAATGTAGCCAAACAATCATCTGAAAAAAATTAAAATCCACAATCTGTTAATATTGTTGCATTCTTTCGTTAAGATTGGATCATAGAAAGGTGATAGTCAGAGATGATAGATAGATGATAGATAGATAGACAGATAGATATAGATAGGAAATAGATGATAGATAGATAGATATAGATACATGATAGATAAGAGATAGATAATTGATAGATAAATTGATAGACACATGCATGTTATGTTCTATGTGTATGTATTACTGATATCTTAAATTGACAGCTGCAGTCTTGACCTACAATAAAAAAAATGAAGATACATGAATGTCCATGTAATGTGTTACAGCATATATAAGAAAAGAAAAGGGATGTAGTAATGTTATAGTAAACCATGAAAAAATAAAGCTTACATATCTAACTTATGCTATTAAAATAAAGGACTAATGAGCTAGATACTACCTGCTTTGAGATGGTTGAATAATATCTGATATCTCTAAGCCAGGATTAAGAATGAAAGATACTGTCACTTATTTGTACCTTCAGATATAATGGACACTTTAATACCCCAGGATAATAGAGGATCAATGGTATTCCTTAATAATCCACAGGAAAGTAAATATACCTCACAAGCAGAGTGGCTCGATCCATTTTAATATATAGTGGTTACTAATGAATCATAGAACACATAGTACTGAGAGATAACAACAAATACCACGTGTATAACTTCTTTTAACTATCAGTAAAAGAAAATTATCACGGTAAGTGAATGCAAAATTTAACCACAGTGACTGATATACCATTGTTAGTGATATGGAATTCTGAATCACTTCAATAAATATCCTGGAAGAAGAATCATTTTGACATTTATTTTATTAGTACTTTTTTCCAATTCATTCAGCGTTCAATCATCTTGGGGAGTGGTCACATGTACATATTACTGCTTTTTAAACAAACCCTTTCCCCTTCTTTCCCCCTCCCTCAGCCTCCTTGGGTTCTCCTATCCCATTTTCATACTTGTTGGTACTATTCACCACAGCTCATGCTATGGTATACAGTATTTACAGTAACCGAGGTTATTAGGCTCTTGTACAAAGCTCATCATTGTTTCTCTCATTTCCTTTCTCCTCTTCATGCCTCACTCTTGTTACCTTGGGTGACCTTCTTGTTGCAAGGAATCCATCTTCTGTCCCTTTATATCTATCCTTTATCACTTTATTTGTACTTTTTCTTAATCAAATGAGTGACACCATATTCAAAATTGTGTACCTGGTTTATTTCATGCAATATTATATTTTCCAGGTGCATTATTTTACTACAGATGTCTCAAGTGTGCCCTTTGTTATAGCCTAGTATTATTCTATTATATACAAGCACTGCATTTTCTTCATCCAATCAAGCCATTACATAATGTGCTGCTATAAACATTGGTATTTATGTGTCTATGTAGTATGATGACTCAAGCTCTTTGGGGAAGATATTTAGCAAGAGGCTATCTCGGTCATATGAATTTCCAATTTCAGTCTTTGAGAAATCTGCATACTGATTTCCATAATGGTTGTACTAATTTGCAATCCCGCCAACAGTGAAGGAGGGCTCCTTTTCCACCACAGCCTCACCAGCATTTATTATTGTTTGATTTCCTAATGATTACCACTTTTTCTGAAGTAAGGTAGAATCTGAGCATTACTTTAATTTGCATTTCTCTAATGGTCAGAGATATTGAGCAGTTTTTCATATTTGTTGACCATTTCTATTTCTTCCTTTGCGAAGTACCTGTTCATTTCTTTAACTCCTTTCCTGACTGGATTTTGAATTTTAGTTGGTTTCCTTTTTTTCACTCTTTGTATATTCTAGATATTAGTCTCCTGCCTGAGTAGTAACTGATAAAATTTTCCTATCCTGCAGGTTGTCTCTTCACAGCAGTGATTGATTCTTTCTCTGTACAGATGCTTCTTAGTATGATATAATCCCATTTGTTGATTTTTTCTGCTCTTTCTTGCTCAACTGATGCTATGTTTAGAAAATCCATTCCTATCCTTGTGTCTTTAAGTGTTTTACTTGTTTTATCTACTGCAAGAAGAATCTCAAAATTTCATCACAAATTCATTGTGTATAAGGTTGTGTTGATTCTTCCTTGAAAGAATCTACATTCATTTTTGTGACAGAACACCTAGGCTCTTCAAGAACTTTTAGATAAATGTTGTGAAGTTCAGGTAAGTGCAATAGTAAAGATATCTACTAAATAGAAATGATACCCTGTCATTTTGTGAGGGAGCTAGGAGTCAGATAATACATAGGCATGTGCTTCAAGCCCAAATCCAACAGTTAAATGGAAGGATAATGAATTCCACATTTGCTTCTCATTTCCTGAACATGTAAGTGGAATAAACAAACTCAGTGGAAGTTGTATTATCATTGTTTTCAGACTTGTATAGGAAGGGCTATTCCTATAGGTGGATGAAGTCAAACAGAACTAAAATTGTTGCCCAAAGTAGAAGCTTTAAATAAAAAGCTGCACCTTGCTGGAATTAATGAACAAGTTATTTCCACTACCAGTCATATAAAAGAATCAGTTGCAGTTATTCATAGAATATCACTCTTTAATTTTCTTATGTGACTTTAGTAGAACCATGATGGATCACTGTAGAATAATGTAGGATTTATTTTACTTAACCAGATGGCAGACTGTCTATGATTTAAACCTTTTGTTTCTTCTTAAACTACAGAAGTTATTCACAGAAACCATCATAGAGGATTTGTGGCTTCATTTACTGTTTTGTTAAACTTATTTTCCATATCTGTTTAAAAGAAATAAATACACACATATGAATACATATATACATTTATGTTTATATATCAGAGGTAGCTGTTCATATACATAGTTTTATATCGTTGTATCAGTTTTCTTACTTTGTGTATATACTTAACATAGGGCTATCTATGATCTTTACAACAACATAAGCTAGCAGTTATTTGTTATATAAATGACTTCAAGTTAATTTGTGGAAGTGGAAGTGTTACGTTCTAAAGATGCCATGTAAGACACATGTATAAAATCAACAAATTTCCAGTGTTTTTACAGGAAGAAATATGATAGCTTGTAACTAACAATATTTTGAGAAATGTCCTATATGATAAAATGTAATTTCCTGTTGCTTAGACCTCTGAATTAGTCATTTTTCCTATTACTCACACAAAATAGCTGGCTTTTACAACATAAAGAAGCAGATTAACTTACTTCATAGTTTTGAGGTTTCAGCTCATGCTTGGTTGGCTCCAAGGCCAAGTTTTCATGTTGGAATGGTGTGATAGAACAAAGCTGCACACTTCATGGAGCGAGGCCGCAGCAGGAAAGGACAGTAATCTTAGAGAACAATATACTCTTCAAGTTCACAAATCTACTGTCCTGCCTCTTCCAACCAGGACTCCCTTTTAACACCACAGTCAGATACTAACTTTCCAGTAGAGTGCTCCCACTAATCAATTCCCCAAAGTCCCAACTCTGAACACATAAGATATTTGGAAGAAATTTTAGATTTAAACCATAATGCTACAGCCAAGCCAAGAAAAGAACTTAAGCTACCTCATTATGGAAAAAAATTTATTCCATTCTTAAGAGTCATCAATTTCAACAGTGCTAAGAAATCCAAATCCAAAACTTCTTCTGAGATTCAAGGTAAACTTGTAGTTATAAGGCCATGTAAAAATCAACAAGAAATTAAGCACTTCTCATGTAAAATGGCATGGGATAGACATTTACATTCTCACTGGGAGGAGTTGTAGAATAAAAATGAATCAGATGAAACAACACCAAATACTATCAAGGCAAGTATTAAATTCTCTCTCAAAATCATATTCTGAGATATGTTTAAAACATTTCTCCCTTTCCCTAATATGGTAATCTTCTGGGTTTTAATTTGTTTTCCTCAAGCCAGAGTTGGGAAACACTTCTACCAAGGGATGAGTGTATCATCCACCACATTTGAAGCTGTGTCCACAAGGGAAGGAAATTAATTTGTTCATTCATTTGATCTATGGGCAAAAAAGGAGTGACTATATTCACTAGGGTAAGTACAGATTTTGACTGTAACTTGTGGATTATTGAATCACAGTGTCATCCTCGGAAATGTTTCTCCAAGATGAAACTAAATGATCAGTGACCTTGAAACGATGATCTTGATCACTCTACCAAATAAACCAAGCATCCTAGTCAAAATGAAAACTGATAATAAGCCTCTCTTACTCCATTTTCTAAGCAATGACAAATGGCATGCATCTCGAAGGCATCATTGTGATTGATTGGATTTGTACTTTTCCCCTCACTGATAAAGTTATGATGGTTTTATACATACGATGAACACAGAATATAAAACCAAAACAAAATAAAAGTTTGTAAATATTTCTAAGTGACACAGGAAGTAGACTGAACTGGAAAACATCATGGGAATCAGTGTGTTTTCTTTAATTCCTTTAAATGTCTTCTATTTAACTCTTTAATTCTTCCAAATGTCTTCCCTTTTACTCTTTCTTTGGGGCTCTACATTTATGGAGTCTCTACCCCAATCTAAGATTCATACAATAAATAGCTCCCTACTCAGAGAGACAGTACAACCATGAATACTGTAGCTGCTGCCTTGTGCACTGCATAAAATAAGGAAAAGGAAAGAAGTCCAGCATATCGTTCCATTTCAAGTCTCTCTTACATGGGCAATTTTAAGATGACTAAGTCCTACATGCTCAGTTCAGAAAACATCTGCCATTGCTGCTTCACATGATATATTAATGTGATGTAGCTTTCCTTGCCTATATTTTCACTATCTTTATCACCCTGGATGTTGACCCTTCAAGTTCAGAGTCAGAATTACAATCTTGTTTGGAGTTTAAAAGCAAACCACATTCTTTTCAATAAAGAAAGAAGTAAAGGATATATATATATATATATACACACACACACACACATATATAAGCTAAGATAATTGTACTACTACTTTGTATTGGTTCACTGAAAGGAACAGTTACTGCTTCATTTTTTATCAATTTTGCATGCTTACGCTTGGTAATCTGAACAACTACTTTGAAGATAACTATATGTAATATAACAACAACTGTTGATTTCCTATAAGCTTGTTTTGAAATTCTGTATCATTTTTAATATTTCTTTATTTTTATTCT
>NW_004955426.1:15967157-15992865 GCF_000276665.1 Chinchilla lanigera
AAAAAAAAAAAAGAAGAAGAAGTCTGAATTCCTCAGGGTATACAAACAGACCAGAGTTACCAGGGAAAGCTCATGGAAATCATCCTATCAAATTCTATTCACACTTTCAATGGATAGGCTTACCACATTAATAAACATAATTTATTTTATTCAGTTCATAAAGTCAAATGTTAACTTCATGTACAACATCATCACAGAAACATCTACAAACCTGTTTATCACATGCAAACAAAATAAAATGAAACAAAAGAAAAAATACAGACAAAGCTTTTCTAAACGGGAAGGAGAGAAGGGATGGGGTGAGGGGAGGGAAAAGGAATTTTTAAAAAAGAGAAATAAGATTTGTTATGTACACATACAAATCTCCCATGACAAATGTGATCATTATGTACAGCAAACATATATGAATAAAATGTGGATCAATGAATTTAAAAATGAATCATGATATTGAAGCGCTATTATATCAGTGTAGCTTGCTATGTATAGTTTAAAATTAAAATATATTTCATAAAACTGACAAGTTGGAAATATTTTACAGTGGAAGGGTTTAGTAATATTTGTGAGAATGCAAGGTTATTATTTGTTCTAGAATTATTTACATTTATTTAACTATTTATAATTCTGGTGCACTTTTCTTTTAAAGTAGAATGAAATGTTTTGCTTTATCCTCTAAATTACATAAATTTAATGTTATTTATATTCCCTAACACAAAAAGGAGAATATGTATAATAAAAATAGTATAAGTCCAACAAGAAATTATTAAACATTTTGTTATAATAGTTCCATTTTTAGACATTATATTTTTAATCAAAACTATTTCCTGTGTTGGGATAAATAGGCATGATATATATGTAGGTGACAGCCAGATAAAGATAAGAAAAAGTCAATAGATAAAAAGAGAATGAGAAAGCAGAGAGGGGAAAAGAATAACAGAAGAATGGAAAAAGATAATTCAAAGAATAAATAAGGAAAACAAGGAAAGAAAGAAGACAAGAAGAGGAAAGATAAAGTAAGAAAGAACTAAAATGAAATGTAAGAAATTAAGATTTATTATTAAATATTTTTCATTGCTAAGTGTAAATATTGACAGTATACAATATTTCATCTCATATTTACATAAAGAAATACATTTGTACTAAATGCTGTAACACAGTACAGCCAAGCATGGTGGCACACTCCTGTAATCCCAACACTTGGGAGGCTGAGGCAGGAGGAGAGCCATGATTTTGAGGCCAGCCTAAACTGCATAGTGAGACCCTCTCTAAAAAAAGAAGGTTTAGCACTGTAAATAACAAAATTGCAATAAAACATGATAAATAAATGTATTATTAAACTTAATTTTAGTGCAATGGACATATGAAAGCTGTTGAAATTTCGTTTTCATGAGCACTATATATGCCCAGTGACTAAAACATCAACCAGAGATTTATTAATTACCTATTACTGGAATTCCAGTCACTTATAACTACCATTTATTTATTTATGTAAATAAATAATTGGCCTACTCAGAACTTATTTATTAATCTTTGAAGGTCATAAGACTTTGAACTGTCAGTAAAATATTTGGATAATTTGTAGGTGTGCATGTCAAGGGTAATAGAAGGCAAAAAGTCACCCCTAAATTGAAATTTAAGACTTATTTGTAATGTGTTTACAGAAATATTGACTTTGTTATAGTGTAAATACACTATAACATAAGTGTACTTTGTGACATTCAAGGTAATGATAAGTGTACTTTGTGACATTCCAGGTAAACTCTCTTTGAAGTACAAAACCACAAGGTAGAAGTGGATGCTCACTGAGTTTTTGTGCTATAGAACAGAGTAGAAGATGCCCCCCTAAAATATGCCTTCAAAAAGCTCAATATTCTCGTACATAACCAGTGGTCTAACCTTGTAAATTTATATATTTATTCATTTACTCTACATGAAGACTCAGTGCAGATGGGTGTTAGAAGTTGACCACCAGTTGTCAATCCACCACAATCTACCCCTGGTCAACTTGATAAGTACACCTATTTCCTTAATCCATGGTCTCTAGTGGAAGATTTGTGAAAATTTAACTTGTCTTGATCTATTGAGATTACTATAGCAACTACATATATACAATTCTTATTGCACTCATTTCTGCACCAAAAGCAGATTATTCAAAGGGTGACCAGAATTCAATTTTAAAACACAGTATTTTCATTAATTAACCTGGTTACAAACATATATCTAAAAACAACATTAAAATCGTATTAAAAGAACTATTACAATCACAGTCCTTGCTTCCCATTAACTTAACATGGCATGGCAAGATTAAAAAGCAGGGATCGCCTGCATTTTAAATACACTTTGATCTCCATTGAGAAAAGTTTTAGTTCATTTTTCTCATTGTCCTGTTCTTGACGGCAATGTTCTCCTCTATTTTATCCTTGCAACCCAAAGTTCCATTAGAGCACCCCCTCTGGCCAAATGTTTCATATCATCTTACTGGCTCTTTGGTCTTAATTTCAAACATAGATCTGGCCAAAACTCTCAACAGTAACTATGCCACCTTCCCAACAATAGACTGCAATGAAAGTTTCCTTTCTCCACCCAGGCAATATCTCTAAATACAAGCAAAATGCAGACCAAATTTCTGCCAAAGCACATTATACTACCTGGGATCCAGCAACCAATGCAGTCTTTCTCAATAGATGCCTCCTGAGCTTCATCTTAACCAGCAGCATTTCCGTGAGTACTCTGATTATACAGGCTCCAACCAGAGTGTCCGATATTATGGCATTCAGGGGCTACCTCTTTGGGCAGTCTCTCAAAAATTTTCCAAATTAATTATAAAGGTTCTTAAGCAACACAGCCAGGCAATATCACAATGACCCCACTCTCCTGGTACCAATTTTGTCTTGCTTACATTTCTGTCATTGCTGGGACAAAATAACTGACACTGATAATTAAAGAAGGAAAGATTTATTTAGCTCACAGTTTGTGGAGGTTTCAGTACATAATCAGCTAGCTCCAAGGCAGACTGACACAAGGGAGAGGGCAACTGTACATGGTGGCAGAAAAGAGCAAAACAACAAGAGCAAAGAGAAGAAGCAGAAGAGGGCAAGCCACTTTCCCTACCTTATACTGCATGCAAGATACTACCTCAGGGTGGGTATAGCACTCACACTTATAATCCCAGCACTGGATCATGGATCAGTCAAAAGCTCTACAAGCCAGCCCCATGACTGCATGAGGCTTTGCAGGGATGTCTAGATGCAAACCATAACAACACCCTGCCAAAGATAACATCTTTAACAAGATTTTTCTTTATACGTGTATAGTGACTTTATCAAAACACAGTTGGCTTTAGACTAATCAACAAACTTTATTTTCTACTGATTATGAATATTGAACAGAATTTGCATTCCTAAAAATGGCTTATTTGATCATGGGTTTAATTTCCATTATTTGAAACTAAATTTGATGATACTTTACTTTTAAAGGTGGCATTCTGCAAAACTTTTATGCATATATATCATTTGTACTAAAATTTAAATAGGTTCTTAAAATGAAAATCTGCCGAATGTGACTGTGTGTCACAGGGTGTGACCATGGCACTGTGGAGAATGAAAGATTATTCAGAGACCAGACTTAGTTCAATCCCCAAGGGGCCAGAAATGCTCTTAACTGAGACCATCCGTCATCATGGAGAGTGTCCAGAGTAACACTGAAGTGAAGAACTCTCAGGATTTGGTTTAAAACATCAGTGTAACAGAAAAAAAAAAAAAACCAGAAGAAAAGCATTTTGAGCAAGTAACTGTCTCAAAGGTAGACAGTTTTCATCTGGACGTGGGAAGGACAGTGGTCAAGCACAACATGCCTCACTAATTTAAACTTCTTGTGGTTTAACCATTCATTTCTAACAGAGCCTGCATACTTTTGCTCCACTGTTTGACCATTCTCTCCTAAACAAGTCCCCCACAATAGTTCATCTCTATTGTAAACTTGATATCATTCTTCTGCCGCACATTTGTCATGATTTTTGTGCCACAGAGCAAGAAAACTGAAGAATCAAAAACCAGAAACCAAAATCAACATCTTTTAAATTGCTTGCACCAGGTAAGCCGCAGCAATAAGAAAGCTGAAAAATACACTTAGGATTACAAAATACGGTGAAACTTTATATCATGTCATTTTATTATTGTTAGAAATGTAATAGTAATGTACATATATGATGATTTACATTTCCAGTGTTCTCAAAAGTCTCGTGTTCCTAGGTGGGGCCTGGTCACGGAGTTGTGTGACTCAGGGTGTCATCAGGAAGAATGTATTCTTGCCTTTTTCTTTGTCTGCCTTTGTCCTCTCTGTCTCTGTCTCTGTCTCTGTCTCTGTCTCTGTCTCTCTCTCTCTCTCCCTCTCTCTATTTCTTGCTGCCTTGGATTGAGCATCTATTTATCCCTTGCAATGCCCTTAGGCCATGCCATTTCTATCTTGGAGACAACTGACCGTGAACTAAATGCTTTGAAAACTAGAAGCAAAACTAAACCCCTCTCGCTCTCAGCTGCAGGTGTCAGTCAGTTTGTCTTAGTGCTGGGGAAATGACCAATACAGTGTAGAAGATTACATTTCTAGAATATTACATTTCTAAATTCCCAAAAGAAAATGATAAAAGAATAATTCGTGCTGACAGTTTTGAATGAAGGATGGTGAAAAGAAATTCTCTTTAGTTTGTCCACCCTTGACTTCTCTCTACTTTTATGTTTCCCTTAATTTCATCTTCTTTCCTTTAGTTTCTTTTCTTGATTTTATCTAATAACTTATTGAATTTTCTGTTTGTATATCTAAATATATCTAACAAAATTCCTATTTGTAAGTTATTTGATTTAGTTTCACTTATATATGTCTTCTTTTCTACCTTGACCCAATGTGTGCAATTGTTTTATTTATAATGATATATCCACATAAATCTTTTCTCATTTCTTTTTATACTGATAAGATGAACATTTATTTATAACTGCCATTCTAAAATTTTCTTAAAGTGCCAGGCTGAATTCTGTTCCTTATACTCTTCTTTCATGTGTAATTTATTATAACTTACTAATTTTTACAATTTAATGTTAATGTCCAGATTTTGGAATGGAAACAGTTGTAATTGGAAAAATGAAGGAAAATAAATTTTTTTCTGTGATTTTTGAGCATTTGCAGAATCATATGTTTATTTTCTCATTTTTGTATACCCTATGGCAAATTGAAATTAGTGTGCACACTTTATAAAGTACTTTTTTATAAGACCTCACTTTCATAATTCAGAAACTATATGAAGAAGACATCATGTCCTCATACACCAATGAAAATAATAACTGTCTCTTTTCAATATTTAAAAGTTAAAATTTAGGCTCCATTAGTATAAGCTTTCCTCTAGAAATGTTTGACTAATTTGAAATTTTATTTTATTTACAATAGTATGTAAACTGAAATAAACTGAAAGTTGTGGCAATATTTGCTGAGCAAAGTAATAAAAAAATTCCCAGGTGGACAGAGCTGAATAGAGGCCTCTAAATAAGTTGTTTACCTCATTTTATTAAACACACTGAATGTATCTTGCAAAAATGAGCCCATTTAAGATATAAATATATTTTAATGAAAATTGCTTCATAGAAATATTTTAACAATTTTTGAGCTTTCTTTAATTATCTGTTTAGGAAAGATTTTTTTCAATACACTTCCAAACAGAAGTTATTTTATCTCAGGTTCATCAGATATAATCTCAAGGGCACCAATTGTTAAATATGTAATTATTTTAATATATAATAGCAACATAAATTTAAATAAAACAATTTAACATGAAGTCAGAGCTTTGATTTTAGATGTAATGATGCAAATAGAATGATGCAAAATGATGAAATGAAAGAAAGTCAATTTCAACAATGGGAAAATGATAAAGAAAACCTAGAAATTCAGGCTTAGATTTCTTTATGTGTATAAATGTGTTACTTTTTCCAAGTGTTAGAAATTTTCTGAAATCTATTCACACAATATATTTAAGATAATTTTACAAAAAGATATGTCCAAAGCATAGGACATACTTTAAAGAATTCATTTACACTAAAAGCAAACAACAATAATTTTCTAGTGTTGTATAAAATAGTAAATATGAACTAGAATAGGTACATGAATAAATACAAAATTAATAAAATATGTTTATTTGCTGCAGAAAGTTTTGTCCTTCAATGATTGAAAGTGGATCATAAATATATGGGGAAACTATAGTTTTTATATTTTCCTGGTAAAACTAACTTAGATCAACACTTTAGAAAAATGGTAGTAACCACTTAAACTAAATGTACAAATACCCTAAAATACAAATGTCACTAAGTAGCTGTTGTAGCCTTTTTTCCATAATTGTGAAAGTTTTGGAGAATTCATTTGTGAAACATAGTAAAACTCTATTGCTTAACTTACTTGAGCATCAACTTTACAACCTGAATACTGTACTGACATATAGTAAGATAACCAGTGAAGTCCTAAAATACTGTCAAACATCCATCTTTCTTCTGCTTATTGGACAAAGATAATAAAAGTGAAAGGTATTGAAAAAACACCAAATGAAGGACCTCTGGACTCCTTTATATTAGATAACCCATCCTAGGGAGAAAAGTAATCACTTAACAGAGAAGATATACATTTTACAAAAAATTTGATAAATTATTATAATTCCATGCAATTTGAGGTAACTCAATCTCTCGATATATATGGCATAATTACCAGGCATACTGTGAGTTCTCAGTAAATCATTAGATCACAGATCCAAAGTTTTGACAGATCCACATCTATTTATATACACTTGGATTAAAAATCGAAGCAATAACAACAAGGATAAAAAATAATAAGAAAGAGTTGAAATAATTAATACACATGTTCAGTCTGATGTTAATCAGTGGACATTTTCTGGTGTTAAACAATGTTAATCAAAGCCATTAAAATAAATAGAAAACATAATGAAATTTACCTTCACATAACCCTGTCATCAGAAAATCAGAATATAAAAACTACAAATGTTATTTTATAACTTAAAGGATGAATTAACTTGAATTCAAACTGGTTGCCATTTTAGGTGTCATTTCACTTGGATCTTTATTTTTAGGAAGTCTCATAATAGTTCTTGAGTAAAGAAAGTATCTACAAGGCAAATACTTAATTTCTATCTTACTCATCATTTTCTCTACATTTCTAACAAATAAACAGATGAGGCTGAGGTGTAAAATATTCATTTATGTCTGGGTGTGTATACAACATGAAAGAGCTCCACGCAGTCACTCTGGCATTTGGTTTAAAAGACTAAATTAGGAAAATGTACAGAATACATAAAAGTGTTGTTTCCCTATCCAAGGATATTTTCCATATGTGGTAAATGAAAAACAAGCCAAAACAAAACAAAAAATCATCATCCATTACAAATGGGAACCCTAAATACTCCGTTATGACTTTATTTCTTATGCATAACTTCCCCTAATGGCTGAGGAATATTTTAGAGGAATAGATATTATGCTCATAAAGAATCTGTTTCACTTGCTGAGCAGACTCAATCTCCCCCTTACGTGGGGCAACCAAGTTTAAATGTTTCATCAGCAATTCAATCTAATTCAACAAACAATAAACTCATCATCTTCCTCCCAATAGTTCAGATCCATTTTCATGCTTCCTGTTTTGTATAATAGTGTCATCATTCACTCAATCAACAATTTCAAGATCTTGGACTCTTCATTAATTTTCCTTCTCTCTTACTATGTCAGCAAATCCTATTCTCTTCATTTTGACAAAGTATTTAACTTTCTCTTTTCCTCAAAATAGCAAAGACTAGAAAGTGTTAAAATGTGTATAATTTATAAATTCACAAACACCTTCAACAACACAATATGCACCCATATCAAAGAAAAATACATTTTATCTTTTCATAACATTTTTATAGGTCAATTTATTTTGAGGAAGTTTTTTCTAATCTATTCCAAACATTGCTGCCTTGGCCAAATGTTATAGTTCATAGTTCATCCCTAAATTTGACTCCATTATTTAAAATGAAATCTAAGTTTGTGCAATAGAACCACATTATACCATCTTTGTAAAGAGTTCAGGAATTTTGTCCTCTAAATAGGATCCTGTTATTGATTGTGTCTACAATGTCCCCTAAAGCCGCCTGCATTCCCAATCCCCAAATTCCTCTCCACAATGTATATATTCAAAACATATCTATCATTTATAATGGTACAAAAAGCTAAAATAGGTTTTAAATATTAATTATCCTCCAAATACTCATGTATTGAGAGCTTGATCCATAATTTAGCACTGTTTAATGATAGTACCTAGGGAAGTGTCTAGATCACAAAATGTTACCTTCATCAGTGTGTTCATGGAAGAATGGTATATTATAGTGCAGAGCCCAGATTTAGAAAGTAGGTCACTAAAGGTTATGCCTCCCAAGGGATTATGTTTTTCCTGGCAGCCTATCCTGTCTTCCTCTTTAACTCCCTCTCTCTCTCTCCCTCTCTCACCTTCCTTGCTATAATGAGGCAAACAGTTTTCCTCTCCCACATTCTTTGTCTCAATTTTCTCCCTCACTTCAGGCCAACAGCTGTGGGACCCACTGATTATGAATGGAAACGTCTGAAACTATGAGTGAGAATAAATTTTCTCTACTTTAAGTTGTTTATTTTCAATATTTTGTCACAGTGTTGTAAACCTAACATGCACAGATGTTGAGCATGCCCTTAACACATGGGTCTTTGTGGAATGTTCCAGATACAGTGGTACTTTGGTTCACAAACTTAATTCTTTCCACAATTCTGGTCATAAACCAAATTGAATGAGGACTAAACCAAATTTCCCCAGAAGGTCATCAGTGATCCTAACTATTTAATTTGATTTAATTCTCATCCAATTTGGTTTGCAACAAGAATTATGAAAATACTGGGGCTGGGGATTTAGCTCAACAGCACAGCACTTGCCTAGCAAGAGCTATGTCATGAGTTTGATTCTGGGTACTGGAAAAGCAAAGCAAAGCAAACAAACAAACAAACAAAAACTGAATTATGAAAGTACTTAAGTTTGTGAACTGAGGTACCATTACAATTTATAGCAGTATTACAAAGTGAAGATGGAAGAAATTGTTAAGGGTATGGATAATCATAGAAAATGTCACTTTAATTAATATTCCATTCATTAAAAATTAATTTTGACTTACAAACAAAAGAATAATTGTATGAGGCTGGAAGATGAGTCACTCAAACTTTATTTCAACATTGAAATGTAAGTACCTGACTGTCTCTATTTGTCACATATTTTAAAACCATGAAAGTACTGAAACTCAGCCTGCACTCCCCCCCCCGATACAATGGTAGATGTGGTTTAAATGAAGTAATTAGATCATGAGGGTGTGATATTCATCAATGGATTAGCCTACTGATTTAGTTGGGTGTGATACTGATAAGATAGAAAATGGTGGGTCTCTGTGGGCATGGCTTGGAAGGGTATATATCCCTCCTCCATTCTTGATCATTTGATCCCTTGTGAGTGGTGAATATTGTGTTCCAGCAATAATAAAATAACTAAAACAGTTTTCACTATCAGAAGTGGGGGTATTGCTGTGACTCTACCTGACCATGTGATTCAAAAGTCTTTGGAATTGGCTTACATAAGGAGTTTATAAAAGTCTGGAGTAGCAGGATAATGAACCAGCCCTAGAGAACTATGAGATGAGCTTAATCAGAGATTCTGTTCATAGTTCAGAAGACCAACATGCTGATAAAAATAGAATTAATAAAGATGAAGCTCAGGAAGTTTCTTTTGTGAACAAGAACTGCATTGGCAGTTTGACTCTAGGCCATGTGTATTAAACTATAGCAGAAAATTTGTCTGCATCCTGCTCATATCCTGATACTTGAAGGAAGTTATGATTGAAATTGTCACACTAGTTAATCTGTCAGAAGACATTTCAAAGAAGTCTAATTTTAAGGCAGTGGCATGACTACTACTAGTGTCTTTTAGCCAGCTATACTTGAAGAATCAAAAACAAATGGCCTACCAAATTATTTATAATTCTTCAAGTTTGGCCTCACCAGAGGCTGACATGTAAGAGCTACTTGAAAAGATGAAGCAGAGGAGAACTTGGTTGGTGAAAATATTAGCATTAACATGCCAAGTACTTTGGAAGAAAGCAACAGACAAAATGGTCCAAGGGCATCACAAGAGCAAGCAGGACTCTACCATTTGCAGTCTCAAATTTGCAAAGGTGATTTCTTGTGTATGTGATTTTTTGGAGGGGATAATGAAGAGTCTAGTGTAGGCTGGCCTTGCATTCATTTATGTAGCCCAGGCTACCATTGAATTTAAGGCAATCCTCTAACCTCAGCCTCTTGGATTAAAGGATTTGGCCACCACACCCAGCATGCAGAGGAGAAAGACTATGATTTGAGAAGCAAACCTTAGGGTATCAGAATGGCTGCAGTTTAAGGAATGGGAATTAATTCCTCAGAATTTAATTCACTGTGCTCAGCCACTCCAGGTTGTCAGAGGTTTCTGCAAACACCAGCAAGATACAAAAGGGTTCAACTACTGCTCCTCCTGACATTAAACTTTCGCATCAGCCACATAGTGCTGGTTTTAGATACATGCAGAATGTAACCATTATGGGATCAGGAATGCTTCCTGCAAGATTTCAGAAAAAGATATGGGAAAACAGTCTGTGTAGCCCTGAGAGAGCAGTATGTGAAGCTGTGAGAGTAAAGCCAATACAGTGGAAAGCACAGCATGTTGAAAGAATTAGTAAATTACGAGGTCTTAGAAAAGCTGTAAGGAGCAAGCAGAGCCTCCCCAAATGAGAGGCTACAAGGGTTACAAACTATGGACTCCTGCTGGATTTTACCTTTTCATTAGTCCCATTCTTTTCTATCCCCCTGTTTCTCTCCCCTTTGGAGTGAGAATGTTTACCTGTGTCATTGTACTTTGGAAGTGTTCAACTTTGTTTTTATTTTTACAGGGACTTACAGATAGTAGTTTTCTTAAATCTGAGGTGATTTTGGACAGGGAGTTTTCAGCAATACTGGCAACTCAGAGATGGGCTAAATGCATTGTACATAAGGGGATACGAATGAGTGTTTTGCCCATCAAGGATAGAATTTTATGGTTTACACCTAAATGTGCCTCCAAAGCCTCATGCACTCATAGATGGAAATTTAGGGAGCCTTTACTGCCATGCCTTTTGCAACACTAACCTACATGCAAACCACTAAACTGTGGATTGAAGCCTCTACAAACTTTGATCCAAAAGAAGCCTTTCTTCCTTTCAGGTATGACTGTTGGCTACATGGTCTCAGGGATACAAAAGTAACTAAGATTTAATTATAGCTGATTTAATTATATATAAATTGAAACTAATTTTTCTACCAACCTCTTTCCTAGACAGGCTTACACCTCAGGTATTCTGCCATGTGGGATGCTACTAGTAGCTCCACAATACATGGATGAGTCTCTTCCCTCTCACTTCACAAATTTCAGACTTAAACTCCCAGCTAAAGTTTCCGCCTGCCTTCTCTTGTACTCTCCATCCTTCACAGGCAATTTTTTCCCCAACGTTCATTGCATGTTCTTATTTGCTTCACAGAGAGCCCAAATTGGCTCAGTGTTCCAAAGTAAATCCTCAGTTCTGATATAGTGATAATAAAAAAGGAGCTGGACAATGAGGAGCTACTAACTGTCTCTACTGTAAGTCATAACTTTTCAGTGATTTTCTAGAAACTGCAAAATGTTGCTCAAAAACAGCTTCATAAGTAGCTAACCTTTTGATCAATAGTATTCTATATAAAAGAAAAAAGTTATTCTCACTAAAACTTAATAGATATTGGCACATGAACAATTCTGCTTTGGGCACCTCCTGAGTATATACGACAAAAATTAAATGAAAAAAATTTAAAGTAATTGAACTCTTCTATTAAGCAGCATCAATTCAATTTTCAACGAAAATTGACTACTTGTGGGATTTTGAGCAACTTACTAAATTTTCTTGAGTCTCCTGCTTTTGAGTCTTTAAAAATATATGTGGAAATTTTTCCCCATATAACTCTATGATTACATAGAATTCTGTGAGGTAATAAGAATTAAATGCTTGGCAGAGCACTCACACAAAGTGTTTTTCCTTCCTCCTCATCTTTCTTCCTATTATTGTCATATATTCATTGCTTCTGGTATTTACTTTTGTTATTACTATTATTATTTTCTACAGCATACTGATATTTTTTAGAATATTGAAAATTCTTGTGTCTGGAGGATTATTGCTTCTCCTTACATGGCCAGTTGTACTCTGTATCATCCATGTTTTTAGCCTGGTGGAACAAAATTATGTTTAAAGTTTTGTAAGGTGTTTATGAAAACTTCCAGATACACCTGGTTTAACAGCTTCATAGAGATCCCTGAAGGTGTGTGGCAGAAAATGTGGACATGCACTGGCAAAATTTGGATTGTCATTTTTCATTTATAACCATGTCAAATATGTTTATACATTAGTGAGGTATTTGAGTGTTTGAGTTACCTTTTTTTTTTAGTGTCCTGCCTAGATTACCATGAATCTGGATGACATTCACTCTTTACCTAGTCATTAGAATTCTTGAATCAGAGAGAAAAGGCATCCTCACAGGAATTGTTCATTGACTAGTACTCTAGGCACACAGATTGGTCCTTTTTCTACCAGCATAAATTAAAAGGGGCAAAGTAAAGATACTTTTGATTATTTGTCAAAATTATTTTTTGTGTGTCTCAAATGTCTTTGTTAAATATGATTAAGAATATTAAATTATAGAATCACTGTGCTGATTAAATTATATATAAATTGAAATTATGTCTTTTATATAAGTGGGAACATACACTAGGCAAAATTTGCAAAGAAAATGAGATATATATAACTTGTGTGTAGCACAATCTGATGAAATGATCAAAATCTTTCTTACAATGTCCAGGAAAGGAAGGAACCCTTAGTTGGCACTCAGGTATAGCCCTCTCTCCCCTGTAAACTGTGAAGAGATCAGCTTCAATTTGATTGAACAGTAGTCCCTGTCCAGCTGCAGATACTTGTTTTCAAAAGTTCAGTAATTAAACTTATGCTTTGGTGAGGGCAATTGAGCAACCACTAAAGCTCATGGCAAAAGTGGCATTGTGTTAATAATTACAGTTGTCTTTAAAATTATGTTACTAAAGTCTGGTGAAGAATATTTTTAATGGGGGCTACAATAAGACACTGAGATATTACAAATGTGTCAACTTCTTGAGGGAGAAAGAAAAGTAAAATGGTAAAAAAAAATAAGTATCCAGGGCCTTAAACTCAGTTATATGTGCTTTGAAACTTTAAATTTCAGCGGCTGGGGATTTAGCTCAGCGGCACAGCACCTGTCTGCCTGGCAAGTGCAGGGTCGTGAGTTTGAATCCTGGTACTGGAAAAAAAAAAAAAAAAAACCTCGAAATTTACTGCTCAAGACCAATTGGATAATAACCTGACAACAGGCAGAGCAAACAGGATTAGCATAATACAGTGGTACAAGCACAAAAGATAAAATGAAGAAAATCTACTTTTTTGTTTTAGTAAGATTCCTAGAGGTTCATAAATTGTCGATGTGCACTTCAATGGCTTTTCACACAGTGAACACTTATAAACATCATTTAAAAAGAAATAGAGCATAATTAAAACCCCAGAGGTAAGTTTTCTCTTTTCACAATCACTACATCTAAAAAGTTATAATATTTTGGGTTTTAGCACTATAGAAGAATTTTGTATATATTTAAAATAAATATAAATAAAATAATATAGTCTATGCTTCTGTACCTACATTATTTTGTTCACCCTTATGGATGTGAGATATATACATGCCTTATGTATAATTGTACTTTTAATTGCAGTGCTATAAATTATTTTATTAGTGTGATGTGATAAAATTATACATTCATTTTACTATAAATTTATAGTTTCAAGATTTTCATCCATTGTGAATAATGTTGTTAAAGTATTTGCAAAGCATTTTTTTGTGAACATGCGCATGGGTTTCTGTTTAGTATACAGAGATCCCATTCATATTTGAAGTTTCATTTTCAGTGATTTAAGTCACCAGTGAAGAATAATGGTCCAAATTATTAGAAAATTCTACAAATGAACAATTAATATTTACTAAATTATGCACAATTCTGAGTAGCATTTTAAATCCATAAGTTCCATTCTGTCTCTCCTGGTAGAGGCATCAATTGTTATTCTAACCAGCACATCCACACCATGTCCACCAGCTTGGAATTAGCTGTTTAACAGCTCCCTCAGTTATTGGGGCAACTGTTGTATTAGCAGTGTCTACATTCAAATAACTCTTAGGTACGTAGCACTGACATGAAGTACAAGTGTAACAAACAATGGTAGAAATTCATTTATTTCTTTGTTTAGTATAGGTGAAAATGAGTACCATAAAATGTTTTTAAAGAAAAAGTGAAAGTTAGAGAGATTACAATTAAATAATTGTTACTACAGTATATTGTTATCATGTTCCTATTATATAATGTCATTGTTAATTCCTTAGTGTGCTAAATACATTAATTAAAATTTATTGTCACTGAATTTTGGAATGTATAAGGAAAATGTATGGAGAAAAACTTTATATTTCCTCCAAGTTTATCTTGCTGATCTTTCATAACAAAATTAACGTTGTAAATTTATTGTTAAAAGAAGAAAACCAACATGACAAATTAACTTTATTTTTCTATATTAATATTTACATGATATTAATCTGTGAGATTATTCACAGTTCATTGAACAAACAAAAATAACATAAATTTATGGAGAATGAAATATGCACACGAGTTTTCCTGACTATGTTCTGTATCATGAAAGACACAAAATGTTTCAGACCAGTTTAAATTTGAAAAGCAAAAGTAACTGCTGATAAATTTTAGTGTTTTCAGACATCCAAATATATTGACCATGCAGATGGATAAAACTAGTAAATAAACTTAATACTTTGATAAATTTTAAATTTTCTAATTGCATTACGGAACAAAAAGCATTCAAACATTGCTAAAGTGGTGTTATATTGAAATCAATTAGTTGTTCATTAAATGTTTCCTCATAAAAGACAAATGGAATATTTGATAACTTTTCTACTGCTACATATATTTTTATATTCTCAACTTGCCATTTCTATTACAAAACTTATTTGTGCTTGTGGGCATATAATATGATATACATGAGTTTTTATAAGCTTAAAAGTAATATAACTCTCTGAAAATATGTTTGCTCTTGTCTATTGAGACCACACTTACAAACCACGTGGACATATTTTTTTGAATAATAAAAAACATTAAGTTAATTATAAAATATTAATATATGACTTTTCATAAATATTTTTTACTCTAAGTAAATACTTTAAATATTTAAATATTTATTTTAATCTTCTCTTTTGACTTAGTGTATCTAATATTTTCCCATATTTGTAATATTTTTGCAATTCTATTTAGTATATTGTTATTTTAGGTAATTTTATTTTGTTCCCTTATTTCATTAAAATGCTGCTGCTAAGTGCCATCCAATGAAAAGACAGACTCATAAAAACATCATGATGTATCCTCCTCTACCTTTCTCAGCAGAACTATCACCATGCAACTTCTGGCTCTTCTTCCAAATCAAAATTATAATACCAGGTAAACAATGTCAGTGGATTGAGGACAGCCTTCCAGAATTACGTCAGAAAATGGAAAGGATGATAGGATAAGTATATTTGATAAGAGGGGTATTTTGAGTCAGTAGCAATGTATCTTACTGTATCATAAAAAATTTAATCACTCACTGTATTTTAGAATATTGCATAGAATATTGCACTTTAAGCACTGAAAGAAAATAATCAATGTAGGTTACTGTGTTCAGCAAAGATATCCTTTGGAACCAAAGATGAAATAAGGAACTTCTGAGATATGTATAATGTGAAGATGAAGACTAAGTCACCATTGCAGATGAGACTGAGAAGAACCCAGTACCCAGAAGAGGAAGCAAGACAAACACAAACATGAGAGAACAAGAAAAAATTTAACTCCAAGAGTACATCAGGAAGGGGCTGGGGATTTAGCTCAGCCACACAGCACCTGCCTAGCAAGTGCAAGGTCGTGAGTTCAATTCCCGGTACAGGAAAAAAACAAAACAAAAAAAAAAAAAAAAAAAAAAAAAAAAAAAAGAGTACATCAGAAAATGACCTTGAGAAAAGTATGTACAAATACTAGTTCAGTAAATCATTCAAACTTTAAGACCTGAATAAGAAGAATAAGAGTATATCATTTATAGAAAATGTATTATTTGTAATTGAAATGTTCAGAAAAATAAGCCAAATATAAAAAGACAAGTGTCACATATTTTCTGTCATATGTAGAATCTAGAAATCAAACAAGAAAATTTGAAACTTTTATCATGTCTCAGTCACCTTTTTCCTGGACCCACACTAACTGGAGGGAGGGATTCCTTTCCTAGCTGGCATAGTATTACTTATATCATAGAGTTATAAAATTTGGGGCAGGAAATCACTCAGGATGAATTTCCACCTCCACTTCTGCCCAGTTTTTTTTTTCTTTTTTTCTGTTTGTTTTACTAATGAAAGGAGTGAGAGGAGATACTAAGACTAATCTATTTCCATCTAACCCTGGAAAATATTATGATATTCAAAAGACCCCAGTTCATGTGTCATGAGAGACAAAAGTCTGGCCTGGGAGAATCTCAGCCAGGCAGTCAGACAGTGTGAAAAGCGGTCATTTGATCATTTGAATATAGCTGCAGACAAGTTTGGCAATGTGAGATTTTGTGGTGGGATGGTGTCTTGGTTACTTTTCTCTTGTTGCTGGGACAAGATCCCCCACACCCAAAATTAAGCAAGGAAAGGGTTTTTTTTAGCTCACAGTTTGTGGGGTTTTCAGTCCATAATTGGCTGGCTCCAAGCCAGGGTGGCACAAGGCAGGGGCAAGAGTTTGTGGTGGCAGCAGACAGCAAAAGCAACAAGAGCAAAAGGGAGGAGCAGCAGCTGGAAGAGCAAGGCTCTTTCCCTCCCTTGTATTGTGTGCAAGCTACCTGCCCCAGGGCAGGTGTGTCACTCACACCCATAATCCCAGCATTGGGCCATATCAATCATAAACTCTAGAAGCCCACCCCCATGGCTGCATGAGGCTTTGTGGGACATCTAGACACAAACCATAACAAATGGACTCTGGTTCTGGGGTCACCACTGCATGAACCAGTGGAAGGCTGGGTAGATACAGTTCATAGTAAAAACACAGACCCTGTGTTCCCTTCCCTCTTGGTTATTTCAGAGCCACTTAGACTAACGATAGCCCTGCACAGACATTAGTCAGCCATGCTTCCAAAAGTGTGGTCTGAAAATCCACACAGCTTTGGCCTACAACCCAGGTTTACCAAGGGATGAGAAAAGTAAGATTCAATGGACAGTGACACATGCAGTGAACAGTTGGGATTATTCATGGCCTCATTGGCAGGTATGAAAGAGAATAAGTAAGTGGGAGGTATTTACACTATTGACTTACCCAGAATTTTTATTCACATCCACAAAAAGAGAAAACTTAAGCTACTTGCATAATCTATAAAAAAGCTGAGTAGAAGTCTGAATAATTTTGACTGTGGTATAAATACTACCACAGAAGCATTATTGTTTAGATATAAAATATCCACCCAAAGTTCCATGCATTCAATGAGGAGGAGCTTAGATTAGATCAGGAGGAAATAATTCTTATCAGTGGACTAATTATTTAACAAATTCATGGGTGGATGTTCTCGTAGAAGGTGGGGACAGGTGTAAAGAGGGGTCACAGGGGGTGAGACCTGGGTGGACTCATTGTTGTCTCCAGCCCCTTTTCTCTTTCTTCACATCCTGGTCACCATGAGTTGAGTGACATTTTTTCACCAGGGCCCTTTTCCATTATACCTCTGCCCAGCTGCCTATCAACCATGGAGCAAACCATCTGAAACTGTGAACCAAATAAAGTTCTTCTCCTCTAAATTGTGTGTGCCAGGTATTTAGTCTCAGCCATGGGAAAACCACTCATGCAGAAAATTGGGACCAGAGGAATGAAGGAACTGATGTAACTGTACCTCACCATGTGGTTCAAAAGCCACTGGAACTGGTTTGTGAGAGGAATTTGGCAAACTTTAGAGATGCTAGCTAGGAAAGCCTTAGAATACTGTGAACAGAGCCAGATGGGAAGTTCTGGCCAGATTTCAGAAGACCAGAATGCTGATTAAATATGTATAGTAAATTCAAGGCTCATGAGGTTTCAGATAGGATTGAAGACTATTGGGAGATACAGAAAGATGCCATACATATTTGATTCTGGCAAAGGAATTGTCTTATTTTTACCATTGTCCTATATTTTTAAATTTAAAGTGGTAGACTAATTCATCTAGCAGAGAAAATTTCAAGGTAGACCAAAATTCAGGTTGTGACATTGGTACTGCTGGCTGCTTTTAGTCAGCTCAGCAGTGAGAATCAAGAGCAAGAAGAAGAGCCAGAAGAGCAAAAGGAAGAGTGTGGAAGTCTGGGCCCAGGAGAGCTTGGCTTCTGCAAAGGTTAGCACTTAAAAGAAACCAAGTATTTTACATCATACAATAGAAATGATGTCTCATGGGTATCTCAGGAAATAGCCAGATCCCATCCATCACCCTCAAGGATGTAAGAGGGTAAATAAAATAAAGTTGACTTTGCATTGAGAAGAAAGCCCCAGAACACTATGTTCACTCTGGCTGTCTAAGGAGGGGTATCTCAGAGATCAAACATCACTGTAATCAGAGGACGCTTTAGCTATAACTCAAGGAGCGTTAGCTGCTATTCAAGTTAATGAAAAACCTTGGCATCATTCACACTGTGTTGTTTTTTTAAGGCATGCAGAATAAAATAATTGTGGGGTTATGGAAGCTACCACACATACTTGAAAGGAAAGTGCAGGAAGCCAGGCATTGTGTTCCTGAAACAAAAATGAACGAAGCTGAAAAATGAAGCTAAAGGTGAAGTGGACACAACAGGAAAGCAGGAAAATATAAGTACCAAAGAATGCTGCAGGAATGAGTAAAGTCAGCACAAGGAAAGTCTATGTGGGCTGCATGCAACAATGATGTATCAGTGAAGTTTCCAAGCCTTTTAGGAACTCATAGCATCATATCAGATGGAGCATAACCAACCCCAGGTGCTAGACATGGATCTGTGGGATTTATTGTTCACCATGCTGACTTGTGGCACTTCTTTGGTACAATTTCTTTATTCCACTATTCTTTCCCTTTGGGTTGGAAATGTTTATACTGTACCTAACCAAGACAGTTATGAACAAATAACTTTGCATTTCATTCTTTGGGCCTTAAGAATAGGAAAAGGTGAGTCAAAGGCCTTGAAGTACAATGAGCTGGAACGACAGGACTGTGTTAATAACGGCATGTGAGGAATTGTCCTGAAACTGAAGCCATGGAAAGAACAGATTTTATTCCTCTGCCTACAGACAGGCTGACACTGGGTGAATATCAGCAAATATCTAAATGCAGGACTGACTATACATAAGTTTTAAGGTTGGGGGTGTAATTCTAAGGAATGTTAAAAGATCTGGATAAAATGTTTGAATGTAATTCTATAGAAGCAATTAGCACAAGTTGGTACACAGAGCTGGTGTCGGGACTGCAGGGTGACCTTAGTCCTTCATTAAACTCTTTATTGTCCTTGTTTCTTGTTTACCTGGGCTCATGGAAAGTTTTCTGTTAGCAGTGGACAGCCCAAGTCTCTCAGGTTGCTCTCAGGCCAATCCTGACAGCTAATTTGTGAAGAAACTCCTCTTCCCTGTCAAGATATAATTGCCACATGACAAATGAATTAATTTTTGCTTTCATAAAACCAAGACTTTTCATGAGTGTTTTAAAACATATATAACCAGGGGATTCAGAACTTCCTAACACAGAAATCCTATGTATGAGCAGCAAAAGCAGCAAAAGATACTGAACAGGGATACAAACCAAATGTGATGGCACATTCCTCTAATCCCTGGGACACTGAGGCAGGAGGGTCTCTATGAGCTAGAGTCTAGCCCGGACAACATAGTGCCTTGAAGGCCAACCTAAACTACATACCTAGATCTTGTCTGTTTGTCTTAAAATAAATAAACAAATGAGAAAATGGCTATAAATATTAGTTTATAAAATTAGAACATGCTCTCAGAACAAAAGACTGTAGACAGGATGTATAGGACAGATCTTTTATGTTTAAAACTGTGAAACACTGATATCTGACTCAAAAACTATGTGAATTTGTTAATTTGTTTATAATTATTTCTGAAAATTCACTTTTCAAGTGTATTTGTTTTCTTGATTGTTTTCTATCTTTAATAAGTAAGACTTCAAGTAGTTTATATGACCAGTATTTTCTTAAAGAATACATAAGAAAATGTGATCTTGATCTTGCTTGACATAAGCAAAATTGATTAAAATAACTTTTGGCTCTTTATTTACATACATACACTAAATGAACAGCATTATATTTAATACAATCTGGTCATACCACATTTCTGTTTGAGAGCAAAGATCATATAATTAGATGGCATTTTATTCCTCTCTCTGGTCTTCCACGGTGCTAGAATTTAGTCTTAGCTCCTAGATCTTATCTTTACTTTGCATTGATTATTTTCTCTTTACATGTTTTATTGCCTATGTCATCCAGCTTGACTGACATGACCCTTCAAGTAACCACAACAGAAAGGTAAGCAAAAACAAACAAGTGACCAGTTAGTTTCATCCTATATATCTTCAGCCCATTTTCTGGCCCCAAGTTGCTTGGTGTTTTTTTTTTTTTTACATGAAACATCATTGGGAAATTCCCCAGCTGATTTATAGAAAGGTAAGAATTATCGTTAGATTATAATAGAGCCAGCTCAGATGTTGGAGTTCAGCCTAAGCAATAGTGAGTCTCCATTGCATGAAATGGAGGAGATAGTAGTTTCACACACCCCAAAAGGCTGTTAAAATGCAAACAATAGACAGTAAGATGAGTATCTAATATAAATTGCTGAATAAATATAATATGGTTATCTCCATAATATCAGAAAGCACAATTGATTGAACTGAAATTAAAGATAGCTAATTTCTTATTTGTCTTTCAGAATGTTCAAAACCAAACCTCCTCGAGTGTTCTTGGAGGCAATTAGAAGGCAGGTGGAGAAAGGCTCCCCTTGGTGCAATTCAGTGTCACTGGTTTTTCCACTCTGGCAGTAGAGCTAGAGAGCATGCTGTTCCCCAGCAGGTGGGAATTTTAATGCTCAGTCAGCTGGTGACAGTGGATACACCAGTACAAGGAGCCCCTTGGAGGAGCAGTTAATGTGAGACAAGCCGTGGTTGTGAGACCTGTAATTGTTGTAGGTGAGGGACATAAAAGTCAGTTTACAGAGGAAAATCAAAATGAGTTTGAAGGGTGATCTGAGGTACTTTTATTTAAACTTTTCCAATTTAGCTGCAGTTTCTAACAATAGCTATAATCTTTCTCTTACACATAAACTGATATCCATTATTTTTCTTTCAAAACAATTAGAATACCGTATCATCAATCATTAAAATATATGGAAGACACAAAAAGCTATTGCCATTTCCAATGTTCAGATAAAAAAATTGTAGAAGAGGTAAGCTTTTTAAATTTTTTTCCCACATCACTTCAAGAATTCACCGGTAAAATCAAGAAGGGTCTGAAAATATCTTGTAACATATAACCACAAGTGTAAGTTAGAACTATGGATCAGCTACATCAACAGGAGGCAAATGAACTGTCAATAAAATCCAAAATCTCTTGCTTCTATCCCAAGAACAAGAAAAAGGACACTGTTAAAAGATGAACTTTTGTTTTACACTAATAACTTAAAATAGTAAGAGGTAAAACCAGTTAAAATAATATAAAATATCTTTCTTCTTTGTAATTCTGTACACTGGTTCAAATATGTCAGAATTAATGAAGAAAAATATTTATTTCAATTTTACCTGTAATAATTGTGTCAAAATCATAAAAATATTTTCTCAAGAATACTTCATTTATGTATGAAAATTATAGCATTTCTGGATGAAGAGATACTTATTAGAGAAAGAAATGGATTCTTCAATATTACCTTGTTAAAATACTGTATCAGAATTTTGTTTAATACTTTAAGAAGATATGCCAAAATCCATAGTATCAGACATGTCTACCTGATAATTTATTTATGAATTGTAGATGTTTATTTTCTGAAAGATGAATATCAGACTCCTTTGGGGACATAGGTAGAAAGATCCTTTAGCAACACAAGCATACATTATTTTATAAATAAATCATTTTTTAAGACATTCCTGAAAATAAAGGTAGATTTTAAAAGAGAAAAGGAGGATATGTTTTTTCCATAGTAAGTCCAAATTGAAACACTAAGTACAGAAATAATTTTTAGGAAAACATTCCAAAGGTGGACTAAGAAAAAAAATGAAGCTATTGATAGGATTCCATTCACCCATTCAAACACATAAAAGCACACACATACGCAACCTACACCGGAGCTTAGTGTAGTAAAAAACACTGTTCTTTTTTTCTTATGTAATTTGACATCCAAAACAAAGTACATACTTAAGAAAATAGTCAAAATCTCAATGCTATTGGAGAGGATGCTCTCCAATTGAATTTGAATCATACAAACAAAGTACTCTTTCACAATGTGGCCGTGCTTTTAAGAACACTTTCACTACATAAATGTAGATTTTTAAATGACAGATGCTATGATTTCAAATCGTATTTTGCTTTTAGTTCTACTTGATTTTGAATCTGACTTGAGGAAAACAAAGTCATTCAAAAACAACTAGTAAATATTTTATTAGCTTAAAATTATATTATCTAACAAATGTTTATTTTTTCATTAAAAGTACACTTTCATTGATTGGTAAGAAAAAAATTCAACTGTATGAGTTCTTACAAAATCTGTTCAGAAAAGAATTTTGAAGAGCAACTGTTTGGAATAAAGTGTGTGTAAAGTAAATGATGCAGACAAAATTCATACTTTTTTGGTGAACAAATTTCTCCTGTAATGTACATTTACATTTCAGGGGCTGTAGGTTAAAATGATTCAATTTTATAAAAATGACACATTTGAGAAAATAAGCAAGGAAACATATTTTCCTCAAATTGTTTGGTTCTAAATAAAAGTGGATAAACAGATTTTCATTATTTCAATGATGAAAATTGCATGATATATTTTAAAATGCATTCACAAATCCTAGTCAAAGAATAATAAAAAAGAAATTATATTAGAGAACTCTGAGAAATTATTGATATCATCTGAATATTTTCCTTCTACAATGCATCTCACTATATGTGAAAAATAAATTTTTACTTAGGATAAGAGTATATTACTTGTAAACTTTCTAATAAAGATAAAGAACAGAATACTTCACTTATGTATACATAAATAGCTGATCATTTTGGAGAATTAAGTCCAAAATTCAGTGTTCAACATGTATTGTGAATATAAATACAACACCAGAAAATATAAAAATAAAAAACACAAGAAAAAGAAATAGTATGACATTTAATCAAAAACAAGATCATTGCCCAAAATAGTAAAATATTTTTAAAAATATTCAATCAAAACAAATACACAGAATTTATTGGTAATTTAGAAATAAAGGAACAGAAATAGTTGATGTCCTAGGAGGAGGGCAGAATTTGCTGCCTGTAAGCTGAAATACAGAATTTTTTTTAAATTTGAGATTTAACATTTCTTCCTTCAAAATGTGTATAAGTTAAAGTTGAAAAGAGTAAATACACATTGCTGCTTGGTCAGGTAGATGATAAAGACACTGCTGGGCCTGGGGGAACATTATGTCATGAGTGTGTGGGCCTACAGTATGAATCTGAAATGTGCCGGACAGATTGATACATTATAGGCTTGATTCTCGTCTTGGCACTACTGGACAGTGGGGAGAAGTTTAACAAGTGCAGCCTGGTAGACGGAAGTTACGTCACTGTGGGCGAACTCCCAAAGGGATTGTGGGAGTCCATCTTACCCTCTCTTTTTCATTAGCCATGCATGAAACAGCCTCCTCAATGTACTGTTAACCTGATGGGATGCCTCCCATAGGCCAAATCAATGGAAATAAATCACTCGTGATCTGAAACTGCCAAAGTGTGACCATAATAAACTTTTTAAAAGTTGATGTACTTCACTTACATGTTATAGTAACAGGGAGCTGACTAACATGATGATTCAGAACCATGGTAAAACTTAAATTTACAAATACATAGGCAGGGGCTGGGGATTTAGCTTAGCGGCAAAAGCGCCTGCCTGGCAAGCGCAAGGTCGTGAGTTCGGTTCCTGGTACCAGAGAAAAACAAAAAAAAAAACAAAAAAAAAACAAAAAAAAACAAATACATAGGCAAACTTATACAATACCTAGTGGTCAAAGCCGTCGAAGAAGACTACTACAAGAGGAAAGGTAAATACACTAAAATTAAAGTAATGTGAGAAATGTAAAGGGGGAAGTTATCAAATGGAAAGATGACTAGGTTTGCCATTTATCAGTGAAGTCAAATTTCCAAAATACTGAATTTGTGAAAAAGCAAGGTGGAAAATAAAATGGTTAAAGTAACATTTTCAAACAGAAACGAACTATATATGTAATGAATGAATATAAATTCATGAAATTGAGCTAAAAGTGCATAGCAAAATCATGGTGAAGAGATGGAAATAGAGGTGATATAAAGTGTATTTTTATGACACTGACACTTCATTATTTTTATATAAAAATGTGACTAATTACTAGTGAAAATCAATTTTGGAAGACCTAGATATTTTCCTTATTTTATTTTCTAAGCTTGTCCACATTTCAAAATGTTCTTCAACTTAAAACTTTCAAATAAAAGATAAGAAAGAGAGGTTTTAATGAGTAGCTAAGAAAGAAGTAGTAAAATGATTTAAATCTAAATTTAAAATTTGTTTTTATAGAAAATAACCATGATACAACTGAGAAACAAAACTCATCTTGGTAGTTAAATAAAGATAATAAAATAAAAGTATTTACAATAATGTAAATGGAAAATTATATAAAGAATGACAAATTTAGACATATTTAATGTGATTAAATAATAATATTTATTGTAAATATTGTTCCAAAAAAAGTACTGTTCAGGTCCAGACTGGTAATATCTTTCCTTTAAGTTAATTGTACCATGTAGTATAACCTAGTCTTGAGTGTTTCGGCTATCATAATCACAGTCCCGAGGGACAAGGAGGTATTAACACCTGTTGGTCAAGAATATGCAGAACAAATTCTGCCTACAGAGTTGTACAAGATAGAGTCAACTGTTTAGAGTTTTAGGCTTTTATGATGTTTTCCATAAATTCATGTTTAAAAAAAAGATTAAATAATTTATTTCCAAATTTGTTCATTTTCAAAAATCTAATGTTAATAACAATAAATTTCAGGAAAGTAGATTACTTTCAATATTTCAATCAGCATTTTTGTAGGCTGTTCCAGAGTTCCTGGTTAATAGAAAATATATAAAACAAGAAGTCATTATTGATATATGAAGAAGGGATGAAAAATACAACTTATGCAGTAGCCTAGCTTTTCCTTTAGAAAATAAAGAAAATTGGGGCTGGGGATTAAGCTCAGCAGCACAGCACCTGCCTGGCAAGC
>NW_004955426.1:15993081-16044501 GCF_000276665.1 Chinchilla lanigera
AATATATTTATTTAACTAAATGGAATTCAAAAGCAAATTAGATTAAGGCATAGGAAGAAACATAATGCTATCTTCATTTTGAAATTGATAAATATGAATGTTATACTCACAAAATGTTTCCCAAGAACAAAAATGAAGACGTACTTTCACCCTACGTACTGACAAGCATCAGAGTAGCATTTAAAATATTGTATTGGATATAGCTTACTAGCACAGAGCCTACCTGGCAAGCACAAGGTCCTGAGTTCCATTCTCAGTACCAAAAAAATACAACACAACACAATACAATGCAACACAGCACCATACAATACAATATTATGTTGTCAATAAAGAATCAGAACAGAAAACAATGAAAACAAATTGAAGTTAATTTAGATCCTCATCTTGAAATCCACACATAAATGTTTAAAGAAGCAATATAGTAAAAAATATTGGAAAGTAAACAGTAAAAAAGAACATTTGTTCACTTATGTGTGTGCATATCTATGTATTTAATGTCTGAACTTTATTATGTCATTTAGACATTAAAGGATTAAATGCAGAATATCTAATGACTGGTTTCTGTGAACTCTGGAAGGGAAATGTTGATGCAGTTTGGCATAGAAATCACTCTGCTTTTAGATTTTATATTAACAAAATAAGACACTTTAAAGCAGTGTTGTCATCATTTTTTGGCATTTGAAATATCCCTTTGAAAACAATCTGCATGGAATTTCTTCTTTATGCTATATGGCTTTTAAATAGCAGAAATAATAAAAGTCATATATAAAGAACTATTAAATTTTTAAGATCATATAAAATATACATATATTTTAAAAACATTTACAAATGAACATGATTTTATATATAATATATGTGTACTCATATATCCATAAAAAAGTAATTTAAGGGCTCTTTAGATATTGGGCGAATTTTTTTTGTATTATATTTCCCCTAAATTTTCTTTTACAAAATCTTATAATTCCAAATATAAACCCAAACACAAAATAAATAGAATAAAAATGAGTAGAGATATGCTTCCATTAATAACATGATTTGATAGTAATTACTACTTTTTTTTACTCTTTAGGAAGTCAAGTATTTCACTTAGCTTAGAAACCAAACTATGCAATTATCAAAGAGTTATTTTTAAATGCTGGTTAAGACTTTCATTTTCTTCAATTGTAATCACAGCCTCTACACTTTTCCACTTCTTGTTGAGCAAGTCCAGAAATAATAGCCCTAATCACAATCAAGCATCCTCTATATCTTGCTTTTATTTTTTCTTATTGATCTTTTTTTTTCTACCTGGTTTCCAATAATTGTTTTATTTTTCCCCTGATAATATATATTATCATATCTCATAAAGATAAAACCATAAAATTTAGGTAACATTATCGTATCAGGGTTCACTTGAGAAACAGACTACATAGGAACATCTGTAACGTATATGTGATTATTTACAAAGTGAGCTTACAATGGCTGCCCACGAAATCAAAGATGGAAGAATGAAAAATGCCTGACTGTGTTGGAGAGTAAAGAATCCAGTGAAGGGTTTAGGGGCTGGAGCTCCTTGAATACCAGCATTGAAAAGTTGAAGGGTCAACACTGAAAGGCTATAGTGTGTGTTAGACACCTGGAGAATTGCAGACAAATTTGCAAAGGCAATGGCAAGACCAGAGCTCCTCCAAAGAAGAAAACAGATTTCTTTCTTCTTTCCCTCTTGTTCTATCCTAGCTACCAGTCTGTTTGTTGGTGGTACCCGCGTTTGTAGTGGGTCTTCCATCCTAACTTTGCTACCTGAATGACATTCATTTGATGGTGCATCCAGAGTTTTACTAGTGTGTTAAGTAGTACAGACTCAGAGGAAATTGACAGATCACAATTGATGATCATAATTACATCTTCATTCCTCCTTTTTCATCATTTGGAATTTTCCCTTACACAATTAGCTTTAATTTTTCAGCCTCCATCTCTTTTTGCCTGATACCTTGAATAAACGTAAAATTTGAACAGAGGATCTTAAAGACCCATGTGATGTTTCATGTAGCACCAATAACTTTTGTGAAACAATAAAATAAGTAATTACTTCTGTTGCTGCTGACACACAATACCTCGTAACATACTCTAAGGAGAAAAGATTTACTTTGACTAATAATTTTTGAGGGTTTCAGCCATAATCAGTTGGATCCAAAGTAAAGCAGAAGAGCAGAGGGCCATGCAGAGGAAACACAGCTCACGGTCTCATCGTAGGAAGCAGAAAGAGAGATGAAGAGAGGAAGTAGTATTGTATAACTATAGCCATTAAGAAAAACAAATCATGTAATATGCAGGAAAATGGGTGAACTAAAGATCATCATTTTCAACAAAGTAATCCAGATTCAGAAAATTGATTATCTTATGTTCTCTCTCATATGTAGAATCTGTGAAAAATAAAATACAGAAGGGGAAAACATGACAGGAGTGTTGAAGAGACCATGAAAGGAGAAAGGGGATTGAGAAAGGGAGAAAGGAAAGGAAAGGAGTCTATTCCTTATAACTAATACACAATAACAAAATACGCATTGTTCCTTGCACAGAGTTTAACCATATTCATATACCATATTTAAAATATCTTGGTATTTTAATTTATAATTTTTATTATTTGCTCATTTTTTTATTATTTTTGCATTACTAGGAATTTAACTCAGGTTCTTCTCAGTGAGCTACATCTTTAGTCCATTTTCAAAAATGCTGAGACAGAGTCTTGCTAAATTGATAAGTTCCACAGGTTCAGCTTGAGCTTGCAATATTCTACTTTCAAAAATATTTTAAGGGCTGGAGATATAGCACAGTGGCACAGCACCTTGCTTGGCAAGCAGAAGGTCCTGAATTCAATTCCTGGTACCAAAAAAAAAAAAAAAAAGAAAATACAGCCTTATCCATATAATATGGATTTAAGGATTCTGAGTCTTTGGATTCACTCAAAGTCATTGTAATATTATTAAAGTAGACTTTCTAAAAGTAATTCAAACAGCTGGAACTATCTTCTATATGTAACTCCTAAAGAAAGAAATTTTGTTATTTCTTGAACATTAGAATGGTATAACAATAAAAATTAAATTGAATTAATTCTGAAAACTGAATTCAAGTCTCTACTATACTACCAAAATGTTTCTGTTCTTGGACAAATAATATAAATCTGCAATCATAAATGATTCTTGCTTCTCACCTACCATGAGACTCTAGTACAGAGAAATAGCAATTCCTCTGATCTAGGAAGTGCAACATGTTACAATAAAAACTTTTAGAGATGTAATTCATAATAAAAGTTACAAAATAATTTTTTTGTTATAGCAATGAAGGAAAATGAGCTTTAATGAAGCCAAACACATCTGCTGTATCCATATTTTTATTATGCAAATAATATGAGTTTACATTTCATACTTAAGAGTGATGGACTAGTTAATCTGGAAGAAAAAAATTCATAACAAGTCATCATTCTGGATGTGGCATTGGTGCCACTAGCTGGCATTAGCTAGATTTATAATAATAATCAGGGGCAAAAGGCAGAGCAGACAACTTTGAAAACTTAAATGTTGAAGAAACCAGGTATAATTCTTGGGATGGGGGTTTGTTGTGGCTGCTAAACAGATTAGCACCACTAAATTAAACCGAGTACTTTATATGGAGACAAAAAGAAGGATGCCTTGAAGTTATCAAAGGAATCGGCAAGACTCCAGCCATGGCATTCTTAATGATTCAAAAGTGTCTACAATTCATTTTAGAAGTGAGTCCCTGTAACCCCCACTTAAGAAGGCTCTCCTAGGAAATGTTTGTTTCCCTGGGATTCCCAGCAATTCATGCACTAAGAGTCTGCTGCAGCCATGTTCCAAAGGGGCTTTATTAATGTTTTCAATGCTTCTATTGGACTTTGGCATTATTCATGCAATGCTGGTTTTACTAGCACGCAAAAATTCAGGAACTGTAGAGTCAAGGAGGCTTGCACTCAGCAGAGGAAGGCTTTAGAGAGCAGGGAAAGTCTCTAAGAGAGCAATCTGTAAAGCTGTTGGAATGAAGCCTAAAGTGGAGTGGAGATTTCAGGAAGTCAGATATAGTAGCAATGTAGACTATCAACCAGGCTAAGCTACAAACCCTAAATATAGCCATCCCAATATAGAGACCCTATTGGCTGCAACCAGCAAGGCCAACCATACTCTTTGGAACTAATATTCTACCACATTGAACCCAAAATGGTAGAAGTGGAGATAAGTAATTTAATATTTACCCTCCTAATTTTGGATTTTGCTTTATTCTGACAATTCTTACCCTTCTCCCCAGTTCCTCCCATTTGGAATGAAAACATTTAATCTGTGTCATTGTAATTCGGGATTATGTAACTTGTTTTTGATTTTTGTAATTGCTCACAGCTAGGAGTTTTTCTTGAGTATCAGAAGGGACTTTGGCTTTTGAAAAATGCTGGAACTGTTGAAGTTTGGGGAAGGAATTATTGAGTGTCTGCTTATATACAGGACAGTTGAGTTATGTTACTTAGAATTACAAACTTTCTATTTTCCTTAGAGATTAAATATGTTTTGAGGAGATATGTTTGTGTTTCATCGTGACAATGGTAAGAATGTGACTGTTAGTCGTGATATTTTAGCTTCATTAGATTAAGAATCACCTAGCAGATTATTAGAACCTGCTCCCGGATGTGTCTGGATAGATTATGGATGCATGGATTGGGTAATATGTATAGTACCTTACGATTGTTCTCTAGCAGTCTTTCCCTGCTCTGCCTCCCAACTGCCATGAACTGAGCAGTTATGCTCCACGATTGCCTTCTGCCAGGACATTCCAACCATAGAGTAGCTGACCATGGGTGGAATTCCTCAAAACTGGGAACCAAATTAACCTCATCTGCTTTAATTTGTGGTTTCCAGTTATTATACCTTAGGGTACAATAGCTGTGCTTTTGTACCTTAAGTACCTTAGGGCAAGGCTGACTAATATATTTGCTTGGTTCTGTTAACAAAGAGAACTACATAATGCACATCTTCAAGTCATGATCTTCCTTTGCAGAAAAAAAAAAAAAAGAAACCACCAAAAACAAAATAAAGCACTTGGTGTGGTTTTGATCTAGATTGATCTAACACCCAAAGAATCATGTGATCAGAAATGGGTTTTTGGAAAGTGATTGCATTATGGGGGCACTATAGTTGATTTCCTCTTAGGAGGTCATATCTGGCAGGAAGAGGCAGTTCATGGGGGCGGGGCTGTAAGTGGGAAGGTAGATCTCCCTCCACAGCTGCTCCCTGCTTGATCTGCCCATGGCAGGAGCAGCTTTCATCAGACCCTCCTACCATGTTGTTTCCCCCTGCATCCAGCAAATGATAAAATTCCTTTCTTTAAATTGTGGCTGTTGTATATTTTATGGCAGTGATAAATAAAATAATTATAACAAAAGTAGATACTGTTTCCATTATAAGCCAGTGAAAAAGAGGAAAAAGTCAGTGTTCTGATTCACATGAATCAGTGAAAGTGGCTAACTCATCACAACACCGTAAAGAAGGAGCTTCTTCTCTGCCTACTCAAGCAGGACATTGATGGAAGAATATCTGACTCAAAAAGCCATAGCAGGGTTCACAGAATTCCTGTTTCAAGATTTAGCCCTGTCTCTAAACCCTATTTCCATAAGTAAATCTAGATCTCTCTGGAAAATATATGATTTATAAAATAATGTTTACTCAAAATTTTCTTCCTAGTGTTTTCTCAAAACATGCTACAACTATTTTTTATGCACTTAGAAAGGAGAAATAACACAAATTACCAAAGAAGATTTGCTGACTAGTTTTAAGTGACTGCTCATTTCTGACATGCAAAAGAATGCCATGAAAATCCAAGCCTGATTTTTCCTGACTCCAGAATGTGTGAGATGAATTAACTGAAAATTCCAATGCAAGTGCTGCACCGCTGAGCTATATCCCCACCGTCATTTGTGTCTTAAAAGATACAGGGCTTGAGATTGCACCATGTATTTTTAAGATGTGTCTGTTTGATCTGATGAAGCCCAGACTGATTTTGGAGACCGATCAAAATAATGCCAATATTGGAATAGTGATGTAAACTGGAGATTCAGATCTTATGCACCTCAGTAGAACAAATGAAGCAAGTCATTTTAATGCATTATGGAACAATCAACCTAGAAGTCTGCTCTGTTTTGAGGAGTTAAGATAATGAGAAATAGTGGGAGCAGGAAAAATTTGCTCTCTCATAGATCTCCTAGAGGGATTTTCTTGTCTTGATTTCCCTTAAAATATCACACTAAGAATCATTTTCATGAGATTGTAAGAGTTGGAACTGGAAACAGGACCTAACAACCTTTCGCACAGGGCTATGAGTGGCAGTTAGATGCTAAAGCTGTTGAGGGGCCTGCCTATTCCTTCTCTGTATTCTCTGGGCTGATGTATAGTGAGATATACTCTTCAAACTGATACACAATTTTTTGGCAACTCTTACATTGTTTCCGAAAATAAACATATGACTTTCTTAGTAGCTTCTGTCATATCTGAGGTTACTACTTACCCTATATTTGAATAACAAAAAATATTGCCAGTTTCCAATGAAATTTGGACAAAGGAATGAGTTTTAGAATTTGGTGGCATTTTCAGAGTTCTAATATCTTTTTTAAAGGAGATAAGATGTATTAAATTATGAACCACTGCTATGTACAAAGTAAGCATATAATAGTCAGATTCACCTTCAGTAAAATTTTCACTTATGGTCATTTCATCCCTAAAAAAATCTAAGAGGAATAGAAAAAAAGCTAGTGGAGGACAATGAAAAGAATTGTAATCATGAGTAACACTGCAGGAGAGGACTCCATGTGAAAAGAAGATCAGAAAAACAAGACTGAACATCTGTCAAGAGATGAAGTAAGGTTTAGGTAAAATTCAGGCATATTAAGTGAAGAACAGAATAAAGTAGATAGAGAAATTTGTTTCCTTTACCCTTTCTTAAAGAAAGACAGTGGGTAAAGCCAGAGTTCTAAAAGCATGGAAACGACAATAAATTATAAAGAGACAGCATCAGCATTTCTGTCTGCTCCACTCCCAGTTCTTAAAGGAAGCCAACTCTGTGACCTCATTCCTCAATATTCATTCATGGGATAGAATGTTAAGTGTGAAAAGTACTGCAGAGCTAATTCTAGACCAATTTTCAACTTAAAATGAGAAGGTGATGCTCAGGTGTTACACTTATGTATTCATAACTTTCCTGAGTGGGAGAGCTCTTTCCACTGTTCTTATTTTGTTAGAAGTTTTTAGAGCACTCCATGGCTATCTTCAGAGCAATCACCATATATTACACACATCAATTTTACATACAGATTACACATATGTAGATATATATATAATCTATAATATGTCCTATCTCCACTGGTTATATATACTGAACATTGTATATACGTACAACTATAGTTCATTATTTTGCACATGGATGTGTCATTTGTTCAGCAATAGTCTTATGTATTTTTGGGAATTTTATCAAAGGTCATTTGAACATAGGTGTGTGGCTTTTTCTCTGGAGTTTCTACTTCATCTCATTAGTCTCCACCCTACTTTTATACTATTACCGTACTCTCATGATTACTGAAGCTCTGCAAAATATTTTGAAATCAAGATCTGTCATAATTCTTTCATCCTTGTTCTTAATCAAATCATCTGACAATTTTGGCTAATAGATAAGAAAAGTGAAAGAACACAAGTGTAAATTCATCAGGTTAAAAAGCTTCTGATCATTGCTTTGTAGAAAACAAACAGTAACATAAAAGAGTAAACTATGGAATGAGAGAAAATATTTGAAAGTCCTGTATCTGCAAAGATTAAAGTCAAAATGTATATAGAGTCCCTATAAATTGATAGAAAAATTAAAATTTAATGTAATTAAAAATAAACACTAAATTCTGGAAAGTGTAGATCTTTTAGAAATCGATATGTCACTTCATGACTGTTAAAATAACTATTATCAAAACATATGATAATAAATGTTGCTGACTTTGTAAAAAACTGGGGGGAACAATTGTACACTTTTGCTGAGTGTAATTGAAACCACTATGAAAGCAGTATGGAGTTTCCAAAAAATATTAAACAAAATAATAAACACACGATAGAGCAATCCCATTTTTGGGTAAGTAACCAAAGTAACAGATTTCTAGATTTCAAAAACCATCTGTATCCCATGTTTATTGCAGTATTATTAACAATAGCCAAGATATAAAAACAACCTAAATGTATATAAATAGACAGATGTATAAAGACAATTTCATGGAAGCTCTTACATACTAGATTCATTGCTGTCAAACTTCATCAAATGAATTAACCAAGGTAGTGGAATATATGTCAAAGTAGCAAATGCTAAATATTGTACAAAAATATCAGTACCGAATTAAAATAAGTAAAAAGTGAAATGAGTCATTCTTATTGCACCTATTCACACACACTTAACTTGGTATGTTTTGTTTTGTTTTGTTTTGTTTTCCCAGTACCGGGAATCGAACTCACGACCTTGCACTTACCAGGCAATCGCTGTGCCGCTGAGCTAAATCCCCAGCCCCTAAAGTTTATTATTTTTTTAATTTTTTTTTCCTGGTACCGGGAATCAAGCTCACGACCTCGAGCTTGCCAGGCAGGCACTGTGCCACTGAGCTAAATCCCCAGCCCCAACTTGGTATGTTGAACTACAGCATGATTAAAAAATAGATGTTTAATTCAGGAAGAAAAAAATTTTGTTATAGAAGTGGGAATAATATATCACCTCTCATCTCAGCACTGTGGGAAGCTGAGGCAGGAGGGTGGGAGAAAATGTGGGGGAATTGTGAGATATTTGTTTGGATATCTGATGCTGTTTCTGTCTTTGTACTATTTTGTTCAGGTCCCCAATAATGTGGTCTTCTTAATCTCAGTACACAAGGTTCAATCTCAAATTATTTAACTCTAACAGGTTATATTAGAAAAGGAATTATTTCTTGTCTTGGAACTCTGGATTATACCAGATGACTGGTGTAACAGTCTTCATAACATTTCAAGTTCTGTACCAAGAAGTTTGAAGAAAGAATTTGAGACAACTACAGAAAACATTGCAGCTGGTGGTGGTGGCAGATGTCTGCCACCCCAGCTTTCCGAGAAGGGGCTCTACATGAAGCCTAGAAGAACTCACTCCCATCCTGGGAAACTGAGTGAGACCCTGTCTCAAAATGAAAGTGAAGAGAGGGCTAGGAACGTACCTCAGTGCAAGGCACCAGTACTGCAAAGGAAGAAAGAAGGAACAAAAGGATTGGCAATTACTGTCTAAAGAGTTGCTCAGGTTTTTATAGAAAGAAAGCCTTGAACTGTTATTCATGAAAGACATATTTTAACAGTAATGTGTGTATCTTTATTTCCCATTTCACAGCAGTCTCAGTGGAAATATAAAGTAACAACCCGAGTAATCGTGAAGTTACTAATCATTATTTCAAGAACTTAGAGACACAAAGAACAGCGCAAACAATTTCTAAGCAATGGAAATTATCTGAATTTAGTTCTTCATATAATACCAGATTTTCTACAATTCAGGGTTAAGTAAGCAGCACATGGACATTTCCACGCTTCCTTCTGCCACCATCCAGGAAAGAAATCTATTTCTGTGGTGGCTGACAGATCCAGGTGCATCAAAAAGACAATAATAATGCAAACAATGTTGAAATTTTTATGAGATGGGATTTTGTTACTGCTCCAGATTTTAAATAAAAATAAAATAAAAATTATATTCTGTTTTCATATTAGGAGAAATTAAAGCATATTTCTTTTAGTAGAAGAGATTATTTATTTTTTCTAATATCTAGTTGTTCAAAATGACCAGGAAGAAACTTATAGAAAAGTTATGAAGGGCTGGGAATATAGCTCAGCAGCATAAGCGCCTGCCTGCGAAGTACAATGTTCTGAGTTTGATCACCGGTACCAAAAAAAAAAAAAAAAGTTATTGAAATACAAAATACAGAAAAGAGAGAAGGACTTCATCATTCACAAAATAGTAAGGTTAGCTTAGGTGGACAATAATTGACAAAAGAATTAGAATATAACAGAAGGAAGATAGCAGAGCTTTGATGAAGAGAGATCTAATTCACTTTATGAACAAGAAGTCTAATCTCTTCCCAAAGGGTTTACTAATATAGATAGGAACACAAAAATAAAATATTTGAGAACTGAGGAGTGGCTGGTACATTGATATAAGGGAACATTTTAACTAAGAAAGTGTATGAGATCAATACAATATTACCTGCATATGACAATATGTAGCAGATGACATGAACCCATGAGCAAGACTGATATTTAAAGCCTGAAAATTTATGAGGATAAAATTGTATTATCTTCACTGATAATCCTCAGAACCTCAAAACAAGATCTACCAGGCAATATTGAATTTTATACATTTTAGAACTGAGGGGAGTGGAATTAAATCTCTGTATTTGACCTGGGCTTGTATAGTAACAGGGAGTGGATTCTATTAAATCATATTTTATTCTCATATGTCAAATGAGCATAGAGAAATGACAGAAAAGTGGATTAAAGGAGCTGATGAAAACATAAGCAAGTTTGTCACAATTAATTCTATTGATTTTTCCTCTATGCGCATATCTCATTTTCTGTTTCACATCCAGTATTCTGTGATAGCAAATACCTTCTGAACTGAGCCCTTTTTTTTTGTTATTTTGCTCTGTCACTTACTTTGTCGAGCACCTACTTACTCTCTTTCCTTCTACAGTAATATTTACGAGTCATGAATTTGGAGGTTAAGGCATCAAGTGTTTGTGTACACCTCATAAATTAATGCTGTCTATATAGAATTCATTACCCTGCTCTCACACACAGGAAAGGAATAATCCTAATAAAAAAATTGCTGTCATTGTCTGTGTCCTTTGCTGGCTCGGGCTGGAGTGTAACAGCAGGTGCTTTAGAGAGAAACGCTGCTGGCACTTGCAAAGCCTAGGCAGCCACAGCGCTGTCCTTTTTGATTAGGAAACAGCATTGTTTTCTTTGATGTGGGATGTCGGGAGGTATTTTTGCAGAATAGCTCAAATAAATAAAGTGGCTCAACATGAAAATGATTTCACAACCCAGACCTGACTGTGGAATCTGAGACCAAATAACACTGGTGAACAAGTGCACAAGAAGCACTAAAAAAAAAAAAAGTCTTGATGTATTTTTCTTTAATTTTGTTAATTTTAATTGACTGAACAACTTTACATGTTTATGCATTATACTACGAAAGGGTTTTTTAAATGATTTTCTTTATTAAAATTACTAATCATATCTGCTTTTAGTGGGTGTCACTTGTAAGACATTTACATAGCCCCCAAACTCTGCATATAATATATAAATCAAAGCATGTCTACCAATATTATGATGAAATAGCCAATAGTAAATGACTTCATTGTATTTAGTCAGAGAGTCATTTAAAAATGTTAGTTTCATTTGGAAAACAATTTCCACAAAGTATAGTAGTAGCTCACATTTGTGCAGATCTCTTATGGGTTTTAAAATGTCTTTACTGACATTATTTCATCTGACCCGTAAAAGAGTCAGGAGGAAAGTATTACAGTTCCAGTTTTCCCTAAGAACACGCTGAGGATCAGAAAGGCTGAAAGTTCTGCTGAAATGATACAAGTAGTAGAGCACAACTCAGCATTAGAATCATGATCTCTCAGCTCAGCCTTAGCACAGTTTTTAGTACATCAGTATGTCTAAGCGTTCTGAGATAGTTCAAAATCTGAAATTATTTGCAGAAGGTGAATAAAGAAGTTGATTTTTTGTTTGTTTCTGTACACTCACATCAATCCTCATTCTTCTTTTTCTTTTGCTTCCCTTCTGCTGCCAGAAATCGAACTCACGAACTTGTGCTTGCCAGGCAAGCGCCTAGCTGCTGAGCTAAATCCCCAGCACCTCAGTACTCATTCTTAAATCTTCTTTTCTGACTCAAATGTCCTACACCGCGGTTCATAGGATCACCATGTTCCCCAGAATACAGTAAAGTCTCTGATATGTGAAAGTTTCAGTAAACATTCAGTCAAGTTAGCCAGCTGTTTATAACTATAAAGATAGGATTTATGAAAACTATTGATTATTGAAAAATAGAAAAAATTCTATAAATCTCAGGTAATTATTCAGCCACTATTTCCTCATCCCCATTTCTACCCAGTTCTTTAAACCCAACAATATTTACCAAATGTAAAACAAAATTAATGAAAATGTATTTACTGTCAAGTCATCAGCTTGGGACAAGCTTTCATTAGTCTGAAAATTGTTCACTCCATAATATCAGCTTCCTGAATGTTAAAATTTTTGAAAGAAAAACAAATTTAAGAGAAAATAAATAATTAGAAAATGTTTATTTTTCCTTAAATTTTAATAAGATCTCTGATCTCAAAGAGGGCTTGAGTGATGTCCCTTTCCACAAATAAAATATCTAAGGTCTATAATAAAGTTTGAAATTTGAAATTTCCAACCTGAGTACAGCTTACATGATAAGATGATTAATAATTTAGTAGATTTTATGAATTTTTAGTGATAATTCTTTTTTTACTTGGAAATCACATATAAGTAAAGAGTTTCATTTTATTATAAGGATTAAACATAATAACCTTCATATGATCAGATAAAAATGAATTAATTTAAATTTTTACATACATCATCTCAAAAATGCCAAATTCTATCTTTTACCCTTTATCTTAGATTATATATCTCCATATTTATAGTGTGTGTGAGTGTGTATTTGCACAAGTAATCATCCTTAGTGAATATGCTAAAATAATTCTATTATCATTAGACAATTGTCTTAAACATTCTCATGCAAGAAAAGATGGTAAGACATCAAATATATCTATAATCATTTATTTATTTACCTAAATGCCTAATCTTTCATTACACCTTATAGCCAAATAGTGGGTGCAGTCAGAATTGTACGTTTATAGCACATTCATTCAGCATTCCATCACAGCTAAAATATGTTAGTGCATAAAATATGAACAAAATATCAATAAATTTTCAATATTAGAACTAAATCTGAAAATATTGTTTGCTGTTTTGCAAATAATAACATGGAGCATAGTTTATATATACGATAAACTGCTTTTTCCTCTGTTTGAATGTGTTTGCTCTTCTCTCAGTAAAATCAATATTTTTTTCTTCCCCTTTCATGGATTTTCAATCCACTTCTAAAACTCATTTTAAATGCTCTTTCCCCAGAAAGAATATTTCAATTATTTTGGACAAAACTAATCATTATCTCAGATTTTGTGAGTACCCACAATATTTTAATACATACCTACAGCATTTACTTATGTGACATGTGCTATTATGGATCATAGCTAGATGTCCCCTGGAACTTTATGCACGCATAAGTGGGGCTTTTGGGCAGGGATTGGATCATGGGCAAGGAGTGATATGATGAGATGGTAGCTAACTTTGTTGCCCATCAGTGGACTGGTCCATCATTGTGTTTATAGCTGTGTGGGGGAGGGGAGTCCTAATGGGAAGAGCTGAGTCACTGTGGGTGAAGCTTGAAAGGACATTGATATCACTCCTCCTCTCTTGATCCCTCTTCATTTCCAACCTGCCACACCATGAACTGTTTTTCATCTGCTATACCCCCAGGCCATGCTGCCCTGCCTTGGAATTAATCAAAGGTAAGGACAGAAACTTATATAAACTGTGAACCGAAATAAATCTTTCTTTCTATAACTTTGGGGTATTGGGTGTTTCGTCCCAGCCAGGACAAAATAAATAAGACATAGGTTAAAGGAAAATCTTTTGAAAACTTTCATTTAATATATCTTCACTGAATCAATGCTCATCACTTACTGTTTAAATAAATATGAGGAAGACAAAAGAAAGAATTCATTCCTTCTTAAGTAAGGACCATATAGGCAGGGAAGATGTAGTGACTATTCCTTCAACGATTAGCGAGAATTTTCAAAAGTCCCTGGTTTTACAATTCTTTCTCTTGAAATATCTGCCTTAAAATCTAGTTGAGAATGTCCTCTGAGGCCAAGCACCATTCACATTACCCCTTTCGTCCCATAAATACCCGTGAGATACTGTGCAGCTGGCTACTCTGTGTTGCTGTGCCTTCTTTCTCCCTAATCATAGGTCAGTGACTGAGGCTCCATTGTTCTCTGTTTGAACGCATCCTCACGCTCTGTTTCAACACAGCCACCCTAATAAACTGTCTCATCGTGAGAGTTCTGATTGTCAAATGCAGAGGGCATCTTTTTACCTTTCTTCAACCTTTCTACCAATCATTTTTACTCATTTCTACTTTCATTTTATGAGACAACATTGCCCACTTACTTGTGTTTATTAATCTTTTTTCTGAATATTTACAATGGACTGGATACTGCATAAAAGAAATAGATATATTTATAAAACAATAAAACAGAATGTTATTAAGAAAATTTGCTTTCATTCTAAAAATTTGTCTGTGTTTTATTTTTTGACGCAGGTTCTTGCTATGTAGTTTATGTTAGCTTTGAATTCATTGGATAGTCTAGTGGTGGGAAGAGAGGTGAAAAGATATCCTTTGTACTTGGCAATCAGAATGCTGATGATGAGATATTTTTATTATGGTGGCTGCATAACAGAAGGGTGTGAAGGATTCACAAAAGCCATGAACTTTTGGTGAACCTCCTGTGTCAGCTTCCTGAGTGCTTCGTTAAAGGCATGCATCACCACACTCAGTTGTCTATATTTTATATGAGAAAAATGAGACTCAGATAAGTTAAATGGCTAAATAATTTTTCCAATGCTGAAAGGTTCATGACTAGAAAAATTTAGATCCCAAAGCAAATTGATTATCTGATCCTAACTGCTCTCTGTGTATCCATAGTGAATGGATTATGTTGGCCCAGAAATATGTACTTCTTTAGCTCCTCTTTCTTTGAATGCATACTTTCTCCTTTGTGGATTTTGATTTCACGTATTCTTAGTCTGTTTGCTTATATGCTTGTTTGTTTGTTTGTTTTTGGCACTGGAAATTGAACCCAGCCCCTTCACAGTGAGCTATACTCCCAACCCTATTTAATTTTTCTGTTTTGTTTTGTTTCAAGGACAGGGTCTCACAAAGTCACTAAGTTGGCCAGGTTGTGCTTGAACTCTCAATCCTTTTGCCTCAGCCTCCCACAGTACTGAGACTGTAGCTGATTTATTATTTTTGCTTTCTGTTTTCTCCCTGAATTGATCTCTTTTTTATCCTGCTGTCTTTTATCTTGCCAGGTTAAGTGCATGCTTATTGGTGCAATGAGAAAGACTCATTTTATCACAGACCTTCTTGTGATCTGTAACATAAATGATTCAGATATAAGAGATAAATAGCTAGCTATCACCCCATGTGGCATCAAACAGAGAGAAAGTAACCTATTCCTGAGTTACCAGGTCTCGTGTTGGTCATTACCAATGCTTCCCTAGGTATGGTAATATCTCGGCGCTGAGAGTCAGACCTGTGAATTCTCTGTCCATGTTTCAATTGACTTTAGGGTCTGTTCTTTGAACTCAACCATTACTATGGGAGAGAGAATTCAGTTGCAAACATCAAATGCTTGAAGCTGAGACAACATAAAGCACAGTGAGATTTCCCCACCCCTGGTGCATAAACCTGTCACTTTAAAAAAAATACAGTACAAATCAACTAATTAACCTCTCCTTTGAAAATTTTAGCAGTCTAGACCTGGTGTCACGTGAAGTTAATGCTTAAGAGGAAATAACTGCAATTGCAGTTCAAGCACAACCAAAACCTGACACACTAGTCTCGGGTAACTGAGCTTAAAAGAGAAATGAAAATGTAGACATCGTACCTGCAAGAAGAATAAACTGTGGCTGGAACTGATGCTCTGCCAGGATCCCATCAATTTTCATTCAGATTATGTGGTATATTATTGCTTGGCCTATATGTATAAGGTCTACTGATAAATATTTATCAGGTCTTCTACACCTTTAGTATAAATAGAAGATTGTTTATTTTTTATAGTCTATTGGCAAATAAAACATCTTGACAAATTTAATATGGATGCATAAGAGAGGATTATAGGAGGTTGTGGAAATACTACTTGGCAGGATTCTGTGTATGCTATGAATGCTTCTGGTAAACATACCACTTTGTGATGCTTAGTGCTTCTAAGCACCAGGCGTGTGATGAGATGAGACAAAGCATACTATGAAGGAAACAGTCTATGTATTCCCACTCTCAAAGAATAGGGCATAACACTGGGAATCTCAGGCTAGAAGAAGGATGGAGGGAACACAGGGCAGCTAAAAATGAAGTTTCCATTTCGCTGATCCTACAAAGATTACGAGCAAATCACCAAACTACAGACTAAATTATAGAAAGAGCTACCGGACGAGCAAAACTATTGGAGTTGGTTTATTATTGCAAAAGAGTAAATATTGTACTGTATAGTCAAAATAACATGGGTGCACATGTGGGTATGCTTGAGCCACACACACACACACACACACACACACACACACACACACTCACTTAAGCTTAGTAGATATGGGAATGTGCTTGAATTGAACCAAATAAAATAGAACATCTCAGTTCCTGAGGCAAAGCAAACCTCTGAGGACAATAATAAATAAGTGCACACTCTCAACTGCCCAGCCTTCTCCACCAATCCCTTCTAAGGAATTATGAAGTATCAGAGCCAGGAGAACTCATAAACAAGCCAGAGTGGTCAGATTTTGTAAGCAGAAACATTCACTTTGAGGAGAAAGTTCTCTGAATTGATGTCCAGGCCAGCTGATGCTACAAGAAATTCTTTACAAATTTTTACCTTTGTGATATATTCTTTAGCTTCAAACTAAAGACATATAGTATCTTAAACATGAGGTATTACTATAGATGAACCACCCTGCTCCATGGTCTGGAGATTGAACAAAACATCTTTATACTGAGCTACAAACACAAATTCTTTTTTTCCTCTTCTTTTTTTAAAATTTTAACACAAGTTCTCATTAAGCTGCTAGATTGCCCAAGCTGGGCTCAAACTTGGGACCTTCCTGCCTCAGCCTCCTGGAATGCAGAGATATTAGGTGTGCTCCACTATGCCCATCTGATTCTGCCTTACAGATGAAGAAATAAAGCATCAGGGTATGAAATAATACACAGACAATTTTACCACTAGTGCATCAACATTGTAAATAATAAGCAGTAATCTGATTCCATAAATTCTTTTCTTGAAAGTTTTTCATAAGCATATCTTATTTTCTATAACCAAAATTGTGTTTATGTTACATTATACAATTGTTATATATTACAATTATATATTATATTTTTACATTTAATTTTAAGTTTGCAGCATAATGAAGAGAAACAGCTGATCAATTCAGGGCTGAAGGACCAATGCCACCTACCTAGAGATAATGCCCCATGACAGCTGGGATGCAATGTCTGTTAAGGCAGCACATCTTCTACTGAGGATAGAGTGAGTCAATTCATACTTGAAATTGTAACGACATGTTAGGAGGGGACAAATTGAAATTTCAATCATGGCAAAGTAATTTTTACACCAGAATGAAATAGAGTAAAAAGATATAGAAGTGTCTCCCTAGACCACTCCATTACTAATCAAAAAGGGGATCACATGGTAGTCATGGATCATCACATACGTGTTGAAGTTAATGTAACATGAAAACAGATATTATTAAAGCTAGACAAATAAAGAAATTAAGACAAGGTCAATGTTTCATGGCCCCAAAAGAATGAGGTTCATATTAAAATGTTACAGTCCTAGCCAGGCGTGGTATTGCATGCCTGTAATCCCAGCACTTGGGAGGCTGAGGCAGGAGAATTGTTGCGAGCTTGAGACCATCCTGGGCTACAAAGTGAGCTCAAGGCCAGCCCGAACTGGATAGCAAGACACTGTCAAATTGACAAAAAAAAAAAAAAAAAAGTTGCAGTCCTGAAGCTGTCTACGTTTCTTTTCTTGGGATCTATTCTATGTGCTTATATTACCCATTAAATACCTCGTTTATTTTATTTAATCTAGGTCTTTGTTCTCCATTGTTGGGAGCAGCTGAAGCTGGAAAGTAATTCTGATGCAGGACAAAGCCAGCTGAGAACAGGGGAGCTCCTCAAAGCGCGTAAATAAGCCGTTGTAGCTTGTTAACTTATTACTGGGCAGAGAGGCTGAAATTAATCAACCTCTTGGGGGTATAACTACTGTTCTTGGGTAGTTCCCCTGCTCCAGTCAGGAGAGACAGGTCCTCCACCTGATCCTAGCTTTTTGTCTCTTGTCTATTTTTTCCTCATGCTTGTCACTGTTCCTTCCCGGGGTACAGCAAAAGCCTAACAGATCTGTACACTCCATCCAAATCATCTCCTTAGAAGAATCACGGGCTCACCATAAACTACCAAATGCATTGTTCGCAAGTCCTCATACTCACTCTATCACACAGGTAATTTTAACTCAACAGCAATAACCCCAGACACACTGGAATTTAGCTCATAGTTAAAGCAATAGGTTCACACTTGCAGTGCCCGGGTTGCACAATGGTTCTTCAGTTTAATAACTGTGTCCTTCGGGCAGGTTTATTAGTCAGTCTGTGCCTCAGTTTCATAGCTTAAACTATGAGACTAAAAAAGTGGCTATGTCACAGGGTTCTCATGAGGAAGATTATATATGAAGTACTGATACTGAGAATGGTAGGATAAGAATAAAGTTCAGCTGTTAGCTGTCATTCACTTCCTTCTTTTAAAATATCCATTATATTATATTTTAAATACATATATATTACATGCAGCTATTTCAACTCTAAAAGTTGTCCATAGAAAATTCATATTCTTCTTGCTCATGGCATTTTATGCAACCATACACCAACTTTTCTTAAAATTATTACCCACAATGCTCATGAGTCCTTCATTTCATTTTCACTCAACTTCTTTCATTCTAATTCTGCCTGTATCTATTTCACTATACATATTGTTTAGCAACATTTTAATTAATATACCTCACTCCATATTTGTGTCTCTTCTCTTTTTCAAGAAATATTTACTGTTCCACTACCATATATCATCAGAAGTTCTTTTCTGTTGTTGTTTTTTGTTTTTTTTTTTTTCCGGTACCAGGAATTGAACTCACGACCTTGCACTTGCCAGGCAGGCACTGTGTCTCTGAGCTAAATCCCCAGCCCCTCATCAGAAGTTCTTATTTGGAGGTTTATATGTATCTTGCAATTTATTTACTTTATGTGAAAGGTACTTGAGATACTGGTTCAAAATATGGCACAATTTTCGTTCTGCTAAATGCAAACAAATTGTTACTTTAAAGGAGTCACCATTTTACACTCACATGAACTCTAGTCGCAGATGTGTTTCCATAGTGCAACTTGCATGCTGTAATAGATTGAAGGTAGTATTTAATTGTACAGCTTTGTATTTCATGGTTGAAATATAAGTGACGTGTTTTTATGTGGCATTTTTACTAGTAAAATGATCGTTCTTCCTGTCCATGTACATTTGAATACTCTGAGATCTATATTGTTGTTGACTGAATGTTTATGTTCCTTCAAAACTGATATGTTTATATCAAACTCCTAAAGCGTCAGTGTTAGGATATGGAGTTTGAATAGGTAATTAGGTCTGAACTGTGAATGCGATTATTGCCTTTATGAAGACTAGAAATGTTTCTTTCTTCATCTCCTTCTCCCTCTCTCCCTCCCCTCTCTCTTTCACTTTTCTCCTTCAGCACATGAAAATAAAATGACAAGATGCCATGTGCAAACTAAGAGGAGTCCTTAGTGGGACACACTAGATGTGTCTGTGTCATAAGTTTCAATTTTTCAGCATCAAGAATTGTGAGAAATGTTTTTTGTTTAATAAAAACCACCCAGTTTATGCTAATTTTGTTATAATAGCTCAGGCTAAGACATACTGCAAGTTACATGTATCCTATGCTATTCTTTAGCTTTATTACATTTATGTCAAGATTTTTAAAAATTTATACAGTGTTGGTTTTGCTTCTAAAGTTGTGCTGTTTTCCATTCTATTTATATAGCCATGATTTTCAACTCATTTCTACATTGTCTCATTTTAACATTTTTTGCCTCAGGTCTTCTTTACTTCAAAGTATTTTTAGTTTACCCAGACACACACACTCCCTGAATATATGTGTGCATATGTGCACATATATAATAATATAAATATATAAGTATAAACAGTTGTATAATTCATTTGAAATTGAATTATAATGTAAGGTGAATGGGGTCTAGCATTAGTTTATATTTTTTTCTGTTCATGAATATTTCAGTTTTAATTATACTTTTATAGTGTATTTTTAATTTGGGTAATAAACTCATATTGCTCCAGTATTTCAATATTTATTGGCTGTCGTGGAGTATTTTTTAAATGTACTAACTTTAAATTTTACTTTAGCATTTTATATTGAGAATACACAAAATATATAGATCACGTCAGAAAAAAAGGCATGTTAAAATTATTAAAGTGCCTATAAGAAACACGAGATTTCTCTCTCTTAGTAACTAAAAAGTTCCATGATAAAAATATAAATAGATATCCGTAAAGAGTTATGATTTTCATGAAACAGGTTTTCTTTGCTTTTTGTACATTTCCTCAAAGTTAAACTTATTATAATTTTAAGGTACTAAATTCTGATTTGTGTTTTCTCACAATCATATGTTGAACCTTGACCCTCATTGTGATTGTTTTTGAATAATTGGTCTTTATGCGAGAAGATTAAAAGAGGTCGTGCAAGCAAGGCCCTTATCACAGAAGAAGATTCCCCAGAATTTGCGGTTTTCAGTCTCAGTCTCCCAGTTTCTGGGTGTCTCCCTCTGTCCCTTCCCTCCCCCCTCCTACTCCCCTTCCCTTCAAAAGAAGAAGACCTAGTATAAACGCATAGGCCTTAGGGAGATGGTCATCAGCTGCAAGTCAAGAGAACAAAATGGAACCAATCTAGCCAGCACCTCGATGTGGGACTGCTTGGCCTCTAGAACTGTGAGAGATGAGTTTCTGTCCTTTATTTTTTATTTATTTATTTTTTTCCCGGTGCCAGGAATCGAACTCACGACCTCGTGCTTGCCAGGCAGGCGCTGTGCTGCGGAGCTAAATGCCCAGCTCCTAGTTTCTGTCCTTTAAGTTGCCCAGACAGTGGTATTTGGTGATGGCTGCATCCACTAAGCCACACCTGCATATTACCACTGCCCTGCTGCGCGCCTTTGAACAGTTCTTCAAGGGTTTCCTCATTCTTTCCAATTAAAATATGCTGAACCACTGAGTTCTCTGTCCTCACTTCTTTTAAATTATATCTTCTAGGTGTGAAATGCACTTCCCCTTTCTTCATACCAGTCACACAAACATTTAATTGGTTTGCGTAAAAGTTTGAGGTTTATTTTTGTGGACAATTGGATTATTTAATATAAGTAAGCATTATTTTATTTATAAGAATTCTTCTAATCACAGAAAATAGTCTAGTAATAAATAATTAAATAATTCATATGTGTGCACATTATGAATCTGATATGAAATTGATAGTTTGAAAAATATAATATGTAAAATCTTTGTCAACTTCTGAAATATCTCAATAAACATGAATATGTGTTGATTTTGATGAAAAAAATTAGAATTCTGATAAGACTTCATATTTTCCTAGTAAATAAATTTTCTAAATACAAATTTATCTGCCAATACACATTTGGATTATAATATTACTGAATTTCATTTTTCCAACATTTCTTTAATATGCTTTAATATTATGCATGTAGTAGCTAATTTTTAGTCTTTCTCAATAAATATTTTTGTCATATATTTACCTTATATGTGACACACCTACATATAATGGTCTTATATAAAATCAACCTTCTCCATGTAATGTTAGTGGCCTAATCAAGACACCTAATACATTTTTAGCTGGAAAAGCACTATAGCATATAGTATTTTTAAAATGTTTGAAAATTCCCATACCTTGGAAAATATGTGGAAATTTGTAACTATCTTTTTTCAGTAATATGAACAAGAAGAGGAATCTCATTATGGTTTTTATTTGAATTTCCATGACTGCTGATAACATTAGCCATTCTTCATAAATTTAGGGGATATGATTTTTCATTTCTGTGAAAATTTTGCTAGCTTCTTTTTTTTGAGTTGCCTTTGTGCATTATTTTTGTTCTATGCTTCTTAATGATCTATAATATTTCATTTATAGAAATATAGCATATTTAAGTTATTTGTGTTTTATGGGTTGTATGAGCTGCAAGTATCTTTTAATATGTGTTGTTTTTCACTTCAGTTACAGTACTTTGTTTTAAATGAGAACCAAATTTTTAGAGTTTAAAGTTGATGAATTCTCCCCAAAAGTAATAGTCACTTGTTTTACCACATTATCTCGAAAACTTCATTATTTCCTTAGTTTTGTGCAACAGTCAGAATGATATTGACCTAGATAGTATTTCCAAGCTTAGTGATGTAGCTTTTCCAATTTGGCATGTGAAACTGTACTGAAACCTTGATACTCTCCCATAAGCAGTCTATTTCCCTCTATTTATGCTTAGTGTACCCTATGAGCTGCTTCACCAATAAAATTCAGTTAGAACTGAATGACTATTTAGCTTCTAAAGTTAGGCCTTAATAATAAAGGACTCCCAAATGATACCTGGGAAATACAACTTCCAACCTGATAGACATCAGATATGCCAAATTTGTGTTCCCCAACATTGAAGAATGAATTCTAAAGTAACTACTGAGGTTAAAAGTAGGAAAATTTTATTGAAAGATAGCTCCTGAGAGACAATAGGGGACCTCAGTGGGTTGTCAAGAAGCCCACTTCTCTAAGAAAGTTTTATAGAGCAAAATTATAAGGTGGGTACAAAATCATGAGGTGGGTACAATGTGGGACAGAATCTATGATCAACCAATAAGATTACAAGCATAGTCAATTAGGTGATGTTGATTCAGTGGGGAAGCAAGCCATGTAGAAAGTGTACATGGAAAGAACAAGGACCTTTTTATGAAGAGATAATCAGGAGGTCCTGGCCACTCTACAGGGTGACTGGCATCTACCTAAACTTTATTGGACCAGATGATACAAATTATAGTGTACTGCTTATGTCATTCCATCTTTAGCATGATGCCTGGGCTTCAGTGAATGCACCTCCAGACACAGTTGTAAAGCGTTCTCAGCTTCTGTACTGACTCCCTTGAGGGCCTTGCCATGTCTGACTGCCTATAATATTTCCCCCTAATTTATTTGTCTATAATATTAAGAGGTCTACAAATCCCACCATCAATTCAGAATGCCTCTTCTTAGAACCCATTCTTCAGACTATAAGCCAATCCATGAGATAACATGTAGGATCCCACAGGAAGCTCAACCAGACTTTGAGGAATCTCTTAGGAATCTCAGTCTTGGCTGAGATGCTAGCGAACAGAGTACAAACGCTATGCCACACGAGTTAGGGTATTTTGAGACTGCCAGCCATTCCTGCATCTCTGTCTATACTATATGAACCAGAAGGGGATCAACTTACAGATTTATTAGCAGATAAAGTGGATAGGACTTTACACTTCCAAGTACTGCAGTGCATTTTAATGTAACAGTAAATAAGTAAAATACACTAATCAAGTGTAAATGTACATATCAATTTGTCCCTAGATTCTTGCTTGTGTATCACTGTGCAGTTTCAAAAGGGAGGTTTCAATATCTTATTTCAACTATGTTACTTTAATTGTTAGTATCTCAAAATGTTTTAGATATCTTTGTATCACTTCAGAAATAGATGTGTTTGAGCATTCCTACTTGATACACTTAGTTGAGGTGTAGCAGTTCTAATTTTTATAGACTGATTGAAATGTATAATTTTCTCCACATTTTTAGAATCTGATTCATATTTTGAAGTGTTTTATAATTATTCCTTTAAACATGCACCAAGCTTTTTCTTATATTACTTCTAAGCACTTTATATTCTTAATATCTTTCTAGTTTTTATTTTCTGTTAGTGAAGTATAGGAGTGAAATTGAGTCTTTGCATATGTGGTAAGTTTACATGTGATTTTCTTACCTATAGTTATATTATTTATATGTTCCTTTTTATTTTATATTAAAAATTTAAAAATAAAATAATTTATTTGCTGTCTCAGTGAAACGTGAGGGTCATTACTATAGTGTTGACAAAATATTAATGACTGATTCCCTTATCTTGTTCCCCATCATAAAAGCAATGACTCCAGTGTTTCACTATACAATATGATGTGTGCTGCAATCCGTTGTGCAGACATTTTTGGCAATTATATTTGAATTCAGTTATTTATATAAATCCTATATTTTTTATTTGGTATGTGTTTCTGTCACACCTTTTTGTATTGGAAGTTCTAAAATAATAAGTACAAAGTTTGTGAAAAACAACTTAAACCCTATTTTGAAATAAAGACAAATATCAAATTGTATTAATGAATATGTAATAAAATATAAATAAATTTTTTTATTTTAAAGAGAAAAAGGAAAAGACAATAAAAATTATAGAGAATTTCAAAACAAGATGATAAGAAATTAACGAGTTATTATGTTGCATACTACTATCTTCAAAGAAGTTGCTCAGATTATTAAGCATGCTGAATTGATCAAACAATATAAACACTAGCTGTTTATTTCAGTGAACTAATAGAAATTAGTAGTACAGTTATTTTAGCTAAAATGTTTTTATATTCACAGAATAAAATTAAATTAAGATGCTTTCCTTTAAAATAATGGATTCAAGTGCGTGTATTTTGCCAGAATTCCTGAAAGTTTTATAAAAAAATCTACAATAACATTTTAAAAGTGTAAAAATTACATTGACAAGAATAATGATAACACACAGTGGAATACCATCTCTACTTCAGAGAGCTTGGTTAAGTTAGTAAATTGGCCAGAGTTACAGAAGAAAAATGAAGCTTGAGAAGAAATAACCAACATCATGAAAATGGAAATGGCATGATATTTTCAATAACTTACTAAAAATAAAGTTAGACTAAATGTTAGGGTTTGGACCAAACCAAAATCCACACTTTTCTGCTTGCAAGATGATTGGTTCATCAGTGATACACTCATCAAGGTTGATGAGTTCCATTTTGATAGCTCAATGTTGTTAGGAGATATGCCTTGATTGGCAGTAGGTTGGTGAGGAGTGTTCTGGAAGGGTATATGTTTGTCCTCAGCTTCTCCTGCTCTCTATGCTTTCTGGGTGCTATGGTTCAGATAGCTTTCTCCTGCTATGCTCTTCTATCATGACATTTGTGCCTCGGAGCCAATTGACCATGGACCAAACCTGTGAACCAAAACAGACGCCTCCTCCTTTAAGTGATGGGTGTCAGGTATTTGGTCCATATATGTTAATTATACACTACTAAATTATAATTGAGATAAGTTAGCCAATCTTCTCCTCTTCTTTTTTTTTTTTTTGTTTTTGGTTTTTGATATTAAGAATTGAACTCAGGACCTTGCCCTTGCCAAGCAGGTACTTGTGCCACTGAGCTATATCCCTGGCTCTTCCTCTCCTTTTACAGTGAACACATTGAAGAAAAAATATTTATTCCTAGAACAAAACTAGAAAATTTACTGTCTTTCAGAAAATTTACTTGCTTTCTTTGCTGTGTGCTCTCATTATATGAGAAAATTATAAAAACCCATTTTAATACTCAGGAATAATTTTCGAGGGCATTTCAATAACTTTCTCATTGGTGGACAAAATATTCAACACTCATAAGTTAAAGGAAGAAAAGTTAATTTCAGCTGAGAATTTGCAGGGGTTTCAGTCCATATTTTACTGGCTCCAAGGCAAGGCAACAAGGCAGAGTGGCAAGGCAGAGGAAAAAGAATTCATTGCACAGCAGACCGGAAACAGGCAGTGTGGAGAAGGACATTCGTTGATTAGAACACAATGATTTGTTTATTTTTGTTAAAGTTTCTTAAGATAAAGCTTCATTACACAGCCCATATTAGCCTTGAGTTTACCATCCTCTTGTCTCAGGCTCTTGAGTGTATGGTTACAGGCGTGTGTTGGATTACATGTGGAGAAGTATAACCCTTTAATCATCCTTGCTAAAACATTTGGTATCCGTCCATTTGTACTAGCTAGGCCCTTGATTCTCGCTCAATAAAAGGTGACTGAGACTGGTAATCGGGGCTGCAGTCCGAGGGGCTGTAAACCCCCTGATCCCAGAGTTTTGCCTCTCTTATTTTTCTTGTTTCTCTTACTTTTCTTTTCAACTGTGGTCACCTTGTTCTCGGGATCTGTCACCCCTGGAAAGAAACGGAATGAAGATCTGACAAGGCAGACGTCCTTCTTCTTTTCCTGTCTTATTCCATCCAGGTTATAAACCTTTTTGTTGGTAGCACCCACACCAGGATGGGTGGTGGTACCCATCTTCTTCAGTGAGTCAGTCATGTACACTCTTGTGGTTACTTTTCTTGTTGCTGATACAAAATACCCAACATCCAAAGTTAAAGAAAGAAAGGTCTACTTAGCTCAAAGTTTGTAAAGGTTTAAGTCCATAATTAACTGGCTCTTCTTTCTTTCCTTTATTATTCCATAACACAAGGGGCGCGCACGCACACACACAGACACACACACACACACACACACACACACACACACACAATAATAGCCCAACTTTTTCAAAGGGAGATCCATTAAAGTGAGATCCATTAAGTTTCTCACAAGGAAAAAAAATTGTAATGTTTACTTGCTGTAGATCTTAGAAGTATCTCCAGCAAAGGAGCTTGTTCTTTATTCACAAACCAATAGCGATTCCTAACCAGTGAAGTGTTAGACTGTTGTGGATAAGCATAATATACAGCGATAGGAAAGGTCAACCACTCTGCTCTGAATCTAATAATCAAAATGCGGCTGAGTATTAATATTTTTTTTGCGGGTAATTCCAAGGTATAACCAAGATTCAGAATTACAATAAAATAACTAGTTGGAGGGATTTCTTCTTTTTTTTTTTCTGTGAACCTTCTTTCATGTTTTATGGCTCAATAGTCCTTGCCTGAAAGGAAACGCAAAGGAGTTTATTTGGTTGACTGGCAGTACTTCTGAAGTTCCAGCAAACAAAGCTGAGGCCACTTAGATTTGGGAAATGTCTTCCGCTCTTTCTTACCACACTACAGATACTAGTATTTTATAAACTCCCTTGATTTGTATCTCTACAGCTAGCTGTTGGGTTTTGTTGTTGTTGTTTTTGGTGCCAGGAATCAAACTCAGGACCTTGCGCTTGCCAGTCATGCATTTGTGCTGCTGAGCTATCTCCTGATCCCAATTGTTTTTTAAATTTTTTTCAGGGAATAATTTGTGTGGTGCATGAAACAAATCTATAGTTGTTAATATAAATGTACATTGTCTGAATGTGCTCAACAATAGGCAAAACAAGAAGGTTCAAGATAAACAGCAAAGAAAACTGAATGTGTCAGAGGAAAATTGGAAAAATAAATGACATTGACACAATAATCTCCATCTTTGCTTCCCCAGTCTTAAAAATATTACTTGTAGGGGATCACAAAGAGGTAGATAAAAATTTTATTTAACTTTGCTTTAAATGTAAGTATATGGGAGAAAGAAAAACTTAAATGAACATGTAGGGCTGGAGTAATAGCAATAGATTATTTGCCCATCCTGATATAAGCTCTGAGTTCAATCCCTAACACAGCAAATAAAAATATTAAAATAACCATAAAATCTTGAAAGTATTAGACAGTCTGTAAAAAACTGTAATGTGAAATGTGTGCATAAATTTGAACAAGATGATATATGAGTAGTCAAAAATATGGAAAATAAATGTAGAAATAAAAAGAATTTTTAAAAAAGTAAGACAAAAGAATAAAACAAAACAGATTATATAATATCCACAAAGATGCATGATTTTGTGTAGTTACACACTGTTTAGGAATACTTTGGTAATAATGTGATTAATTAAATTACTATGAATAGTTTTCTGAAAAATAATATGCAGTTTTAATAATTAAAATTGAATATTAAAATAGGAATGTAAAATATTATTAATCATATGCAGCAATAACTCAGAAACTAATAAATAGCTTTGGCCTAGTGTTCTTTAATTCCAGCTTCATATTTCCCCACAACAGGTATGATTAAATTTTACATGCTATTGTTTTCATCTTTCTTACTTATAGCAGTTTTTCCACTTTCAACCTATTTAAAGCTTCTATGAAGTTTCCATGTATAGATATCTGTTTTTTGTTATGGCAGTAAAAACATTAAATAATGTTTGTATCCCTCTTGGAGACTAACAAGTACACTTTATTGCAGTGCACATTATTTAGTAAATATTTGCTGAGGGTTATATCAAAGTACTCTGTGAAAAAATATTGTGTGTGCATGTATGGGTGTAGCTTGCAGTGCTTAAATTCTGCATTAGACATTCTGTAGTCTATAATATGAAACATTAAGTTTGGATATGCTTACTGAAAGATATATAGAAGAGTTGACGTTATTTATATTTCTTTTGGTGGGAGTACTGCGAACTGAACTCAGGACCTTGTGCCAGGCAGATGCTGGGCCACTGAGCTATATCACCAGCCCTTATTTATATTGCTATCTCTATGTCATTTTATTCTTAAATAATTCATGTGTATTAACACACTGTTTAATTAAACTGTTAGAACCCCACAACTTCTACATTATTTTATACCTGCAAAACATATAGTTAAATACTATTTTAATGGCTTTTCTTTTACTGTTTTGAAATAAAGTTTTATTTGTATTTAGAGTGGTTTTCTTTTAAACGCTAAAATGAATTAATATAGGCCTTAAATTTTTTTTTTTACTGTCTCATTCTTTATTTTCTACCAATACCAAGCAGAGCTTCTTATCTTTTTTAGTTTTTTTTAATTTTTTGGTACCAGGAGTGGAACTCAGGACCTTGTGCTTTCCAGGCAGGGTCTGTGCCACTGAACTATACTCCCAGACCTTCCTAGTTTTTTAAATGTCCTTAATGCTATTTTGTATAAAACTGAAAATTAAAATTAAGTTTATGATGTAAAACCTATGTAAATTTGTGATGTCAATCATAATATTAAAGCTCAAAGTCATAAGCTATCTTCCTTCCCTAGTATGTGAACGTAAGTGGCTACAAAACCAAAGTAGATCCTCGTTGTTCAAGTGCGACCTGTGTTCAATCATCGCGATGACTCTAGTGTGGGAAGACTTCTCTCACCAATGAGGTAAGTTGGAGGAAACATAACTAGAATTTTAAAAGAAGTTATTAGCCATATAGCTGATAAAAACTTATAACTGTTACTCATTAACTAAATGACGATTTCTGAGCTTCTGCTCAATTAAATCCAGAAAATTTCAGAAGAAATAGAGCAAAAAAATCTAATATAAAAAAAGTTTAGTGTTTAGAAAGGATCAAATCCGCAGGATAAATATCCTCAAGAAACATTTTCAAAAGGTAAAATCCAAAAATAAGACAGTAAGTAAAAAAAAAAAAAAAGTAAGTCTTGAAAGGAAGAACAAGTCTTTGAATTTAAAACAAAGGAAAAGGTCATTAATAGGGAAATGATTGAAAATAAATGTACTCTATTTGGAAAATTGCATAAATTAGAACTTCAATATAGTACAGTATTTGAAGATCTGAATTTATTTTCTTTATATTTCTTAAAACAGATTAACAAGAGTCAGAGTATTACAAATAAAATTATCAGAGGCTTATATGGTTTTGGCTGGAAAGAAATGATAGACAAAGCTCACAGTCCATACGACATAAACTGTAATGCAAATGTGTATAACTGGGTCAGATAGAGTCTCATGGGGTCAACATAGAACTTGCGGCCCTTAGATGCAATATGGAGACCTGAGACTCCCACAGCTGTACAGGTGGGTGTTTAGTACCAGGAAAGGAACTCAGTGAGCCCTTCTCGAGAAGTTATGAGACCACATACTGGAGAAGCTTAGGCCACAATCTGTTGCAGAGTTTCTTTCCTGGGCTCAGTACCTTCTCCCAGCTATTGCTGCGGTCTAACTAATTGCCTCCTCTATCATCACTCCTGCATCTTTTCCTCTGAAATGAAGAAAAAATGGACATGAGAGCGTAAATAGCTCTTCAAGTTCATGGTTTCAATTCTGTATGATAAATGTTAAGAAGCAAGATTGTTGGGTCATTTAATGTCTTTTTAAAAAAAAATTTGAAAAGCCTTCAAAGTGTTTTTCATAGAGTTCACATCAAATTACAATTTGTCATGTGAAATAAAACACTCACAAAATAACAAACACTGCATGATTCTAGATATATGAGGCATTTAAAATAATCTTATAGACAGAGATGGTAAAAGCCAAGCCTTTACCTTCTCTGGGGAAGCAGGTTTGGGGAAATAACAAATGCTGATTTACTCTGCAGTGGTTATAATGTTTTAGTTATATGAGTTGATAAACTTCTAGAAATACACAATACAATATTGTGCCTACAGTGTACTGTGCCCTAAAAAATTAGTTGAGAGCAGATGGCATTTTCTTTCAAACAAAACCTAAAGCGATCAAACATTATCATTACTCTGAATAGGTGAGGGATTAATCTTGTTCAATACATAAAATTTAGACTACTTGATCGCCACATAAAAGTTTCCAGGAAAGTAACATTCAGAGGGCAACAAATGCAACAAGCAATGTGAGATACCTTGCTTGAATGTTCTTAAAGGATTTTCCATCATCTGTAATTCTGGTTTTCTAATAGCCTATATAAATTCTTCTCATGCTTGAAATAGTTATTTTCTTTTAAGTTAGAAGTATCTTTGTTTTGGCTGCCATAATAAAGAACCGTAAACTGAGATGCTTCACCACCAAAAATTTATCTCTTGCAATCCTGGGCCTGGAAGTCCAAGATTGTGTCAGAATGGTCAGGTTCTGATGAGGACTGTCTTCCCGGTTTGCAGGTGGTTCTCTTGCTGTGTCTCCACATGCTGGAGACTAATACTGTTTCACATAAGAGAAGTAACACCATGAGAACCACACCCTTACAGACCTATTGCTTCTCCAACAGTGGTAAGTATTATCACTGTTGTAAGTGATACAATATATGGACTTTGGATGATATAAATATGCAGTTCATGAGAGGAGGCTTTGGAATATTTGATCCACAATACTGCTAAAGATGTAAATTCACTCTTCTGCTATCCAGCCTTGACACACAGTCTTAAATGTTAAGATTGCTTCTTCTCACAAATACGTGCTACCTTGCTCTATGACAAGTTGTGGACACTGTGTAATGCTGGATTTACTAAGGAAAGTGTTGTGGCTGGTTTTCACTTGAGTTCTGCACTTGTCCATTTTTTCTGGGAATCAGTTCAGCTTTATAATTAGCATGTTATGATACAATGGTCCTAATAGTCTCACTCACTCTCCAGCCCTTCATGCAGAGCTTGGACCATTTGCTGCCTTTGTACAGACACACATCAGTGCAGTCACCTTTGTGAATTGAATCCAGCAGAGCAATGAAGTTGGCCTTGCTTCAAATTCATATTGGTGCTGAGTACTGGCAAGGCCACAATCACATGCAGCACAGAATATTGTGTTATTATTAACCTATATTTTTCACCACGTTGATCTTTGTCTTGCTTTCATTTTCTTCATCTATCATAGCATTTCTTTAAGGCAAAGTATTTGATAAATGTAATAAAAATAAACTCTCAAAACAAAACAAAAGTCTTCAGAAAAAAGATAATAGCAAAAGAATTTCATTTCAGTGAATAAGCCTTAAACCAGAATGCGATGTGCATTCCAGGGAAATTACTAACAGGTTGCAATGATAGAATGAAATCTCCTCTGTCTATATAGAAAAGCACATACAGCTCATTATGGTCATGTTTTCAAGGGAAACAGTTTGGTTTTTTTCTTTTTTCTTTTTTCTTTTTTTTTTTTTTTTTTTTTTTTTGTTTTTCTCCGTTACCGGGAACCGAACTCACGACCTTGCGCTTGCCAGGCAGGCACTTGCCAGGCAGGCGCTTTTGCCGCTGAGCTAAATCCCCAGCCCAAGGGAAACAGTAATCAGTCCCGAAGAGAACTCCACAACTTGTGTGTCACGCATAGTTCCTAAATCATCTTCTAATCAGATTGATTGAAAGGGCTCGATAATTGGCTTTATATGTAGAAGAAACAATTTATCAAATTGTGATAAGGAGTTATTTTATAAGTTGGAGTCATGCTCCACACCAGGAACTTATTTTCCTATTCACAAAGAAGGTGAGGGCCAGGAAACTATTTCTCTAGATTTTTACATTTCAAAGGTAGAGCTCTCAAATTACTGGGAAAAATATTCCAGGATCACAGAGCTGACCAAAGCTCTATGTATTTTTTCAAATGTATTTATATACATCTCAAAGAATAGATAGAGTAGGTGAGATTACAATATTTCTAAATTAAATGTTTCATTAAAAAGTACACAGTAAATATTTCTTCTCTTTTTACAAAGAGAATTAGGTTCTTATGTTTAATTTGTATTTGTCCTTCCAAAATAGTATTTGGCATCTACAAAAAAAGCTAAATTGAGAAAAAAAATATCTCTTTTTTGCTATTTATGTGATTTTATTTTGAAATTTTTTTGACCATTACATGTTTTAAAGAAAAAGATAAAATTCATCTGGCATTGAATTCACATGTGTGGAACAATAAAACCCTGAGATGTTAACTTAGGCATGATTAATTTAATTTTAAAAATTTTCCCTCCCATTCACTCTTTTCTCTGTTTCTATTTTAACATATTCTTATATAAAATATCACTAAGGAACTTTTGTGCTTAATACTTTTAAGAAATAGTATGGCAGTAAAAGAGAAAGACAGACAACTGAGACAATTGGGAGAATATAAAGTTATGCTTTTGTTTTTTTAAAGCTGAGGCTGGTGTACTCCTAGCTTCATTTATACCCTAAAACAATTGTTTGGAGTGAGAACAATGTAAAAATTAGCAGCAAATTCTTCTGCCTTCGTTAATTGGATAACTTTTATCTGAGGAGTAGGAACAAGGGAAGAGACAGAGATTACAAATAAGAACTGAAGGACTACTTGTAGAGGAGTGCCCCTTGTCCCTCTTCCAAACGGAAGATAGATGTGTAGTTAAGGATGAGTGCGTAATAAGGCTCCCTCAGGGGTGACTAATGATGTATATTCTGAAGAATTCAGAGTTTAGACAACCTGAGGATTTCCAATGTGAACCTGAAGGAGGCCACAAACTTATACAAGATTTTCTGATATTCAATTTCTGCATGGAGAAGAGAGCTGTACAATTCATCATTCTCAATTCCGAGCTCCTCTAGCCCAGAAGTAGAAGACAGAGCTCTGCCTTCATGATCCAATTACCTGCTACATTAGTAAGGGCTCTGCAGAGAGAACAGGACAATGGGATGGACAGAATAGAAATATTTGTACAGATATGGATGTAGATTTAGACACAGATAAATATAGATGTTAGAGACATAGAGATAGAGATAGAGATAGAGAAAGTCAAGATAGAGATAGAGATCAAGATAGAGATAGACATATGAAGCGGCCTTCATTAGGGGAATGTGACTGACAATTTTGAAAGCTGAGAAATCCCATGGTAGGTTGCCTACAAGTTGCAATGTGTTTAAATCTAAGTAAGAAGGCTGAAGAAGTAAGGAAGCCAGTGTTGTGAATCTCATTTTGAAGCAGAAAGTCTGAAAGTCAGGAGAGGCTGATGATTAATATTCCAGAGTCCCAAGGTCCAAGAACCTGTAGTTTTTATATCAATGGAAAAGAGGAGAAAGATGTGCTGCTTTGGAGGAGAGAGAAAGAATTCATCTTGCTTTTACCTTTTTGTTCCTTCTGGATCGCTTGCAATGTCCCAGCCCACACTGAAGGCAGATAGTCTTCACTCAGTCCACCAACTCATGTCAGTCTCCTCTGAAAATATCCTCGCACACATATTAAAAAAAAAATACATGCATTTCACTAGCCAGTTAAGCTCACACCTAAAGTTAACTTTTACACTTCACAAAAACCTCACTTTCTCGTATCACATTGGGAATTCAAGTTGAACATACACATTTCAAAATGATGCAAACACTCAGAGCATACAACCTGGAGAATTCAGATAAGTCCTCTAGAAGTATAGAACACTATAAACAGAATTAATGAATAGAATTATTTGTGCCTAATGGTCCAGATAGACAATAAGCAATGTACAAACCAAAAATTAATTGGCATGTTATGATAACTAATAGTAGCACTATGATAAAAATGAATGCATCTTTCCACATAAGGTGAATAGGCAGTGGCAAGATAAAGGAAGATGGAAAAGGTATAGTGGGTAATTTTAAATAAAATCAATAGTACTCCTCATAAGGATTATGTGAGCAAGGAGTTGTAGGAGGTACGTGAAGGAAGTCATCTCAATCAAAAGATTAACTGAATAAAGATACCAAATTTTAATAGCATCCTCAAAAAAAAAAACAAAAAAAGGAGAATAATGCTAGTAACAGTCACAAAAAAAGACTAATTATAGCACCAGTAGTACCTTATCAGGGTAAGTCTGGCATTGGCACAGTGGAAGAGATAGCTAAAATTTTCATTCAAAAGTTTTCATGTGAACTTGATACATGTGCATAACACATCTTAATTTTTCAATTCCCTTTTCCCTGCTCTTTACCTACATCTCTTAGCTTCCTCTCCATTTGCAAAAGACCTATCTCTCCAACTAAAAGAATAACACCTATCTCTAACTACAAAGACCTAGTTCTAACTAATAATAAGAATAAGACCTATCTCTAACTAAAAGAATAAGACCTATCTCTAAATAATAATAACCTAATATTTTGGCAAATATAATGACAGAAAAATGACAATTATTTAAAAGTACACAAATTTCCTGACAAATCTCAAAGTATAAGGTAGTCTTCAAATATTTAATGTTCAGAATATAATGTAATATAACTTCAAAAATATAATGATGTAATGTCTCCATATATGTATTAGTCACCTTTCCCATCAAAGAAATGTAATACCCTCATCCCACAATTTAGAGGAAAGGTTTTTTTTTTTTTTTATCTTCCTCTGGTACCGGGGACTGAACTCACGACCTTGCACTTGCCAAGCAGGTGCTTTTGCCGCTGAGCTAAATCCCCAGCCCCTAGAGGAAAGGTTTAATTTGGCTCTTGGTTTCAGGAAATTCAGTCCGTGGTAGCCTGGCTCCAAGGCAGAAATATTACAGATGAAGGGCTAGAGCAAAAATGCCTAATTCATGGTGGGCCTGGAAATAGAACAAGGGAATGATGCAACAAAGTAAGAAGACAGGTACCTGATATAATTCTAAAGGTCACATCTCCATGACTACTCAGGCACACCCAGAAGTGTGCTCGACCCATCACCTAGACTGCTTCCAAGGTAATTTGACAAAAGGAAACTTCACCTCCATACCATGAGGTAAAATACTCAGAGAAAACATCCCAAGTCTTTTTTGGCTTTCAACTCATTTTGACAATGAGGAGTGTAAACAATTGTTTAAAGCCAATCTTAGATACAGTCGTTATTTGAAGATATAGCATTAAATCATGGGTGAAAATGTTAATGGCTGGGAGGAATATCTAAGAAGGACATAACAAGAGTCTTATGTATGTTTAAACTTTTTTTTTTGGCTTTATAGGACACAAAATATGGAGAAATGATCTTCGGGCACTGTTACTTCTGCCAATTATTTGTATGGAAACATTACTGGAAAGTTGGAAGGCAGCTTGGGCTGGAAGCCATTCTATGTGTGAAGTGGTCCCAACTCTTGGATCCCCCTGAGCAAATTTCTGGGGAGGTCCACAAACAGGACTTGGAGGCCAAGAATAATGCTTTGAAGTACTTAATTACACAAGTAAAAGCCAATCCTTGGAGGACAGTACACTTGGGAGATTTCCAAAGGGGCAGGGCATCTAGGAGTTTTCTCCCATTTCTCCAGTCTAGAGTAAGACTTGTTTTGAGGCTTTAGGATTTGAGGTGAAGTGTGGGTCTGGGATTGAAAAGACTCTCTCTCACATCAGAAAGGAGGTTTTGAATCTACATGGGCCTCAGAACCAATGTGGTATCCAAAACCCATGATAGAGGTCAAAGCCACAATGCAAATATAGTAAATGAGGCTGAACTGGGTTGACAGGGTCATCACTGTGTACCCAAAAACACATATAGTATTGATACTATTGCTGTTATAGTTTATAATTGAAACTCACTAATTGTATAAATACCTTTGCCTTTTACAAATAGTTTATTTGGGTCTATTATATTCCTAAAAATTGAGAAAAAATATCTTGGATCTATAGTACTAGTAAGTATATAGGGAAAAAGTATATTTCTTAAAAATAGAAAAATATTTCAGTTTATTTGAGGAAAAAGTCATTAAGTTTATATGCTCCCATTTCACTGAATTTTTATTTCATTTAAAAAAGTAATTTCAGTGGGTGTGTCAGACTAAACTAAACCTACAATCCCTCATTTTTCATCCCTTCAGTGAGTACTTTTGGATAGATTATGGCATTCTAAAACATGTTTTAGGAAAAGTCTAGGATGAAAGGATAAATTGTTCAGAAAATACGATATCTGGACTAAAATAGTTCATGCTAATTGATAGACATGTGACTTAAAATTTTTATTTTATTGTTTTTATTGTGTGGCTTAAAGACTTCAAGTTGGTCCCCGAAATACCACATTCTGAGGTACACAATTTCATGTGATACTTTAAAAAATATGAAAGAACTTATGATTTTTTTAATTTTTAAAAAAATTGTATTAGATATGTTTGCAGTAATAATGATTACGGTTTTCATGTGAACTTGATACATGTGCATAACATATCTTAATTTTTCAATTCCTCTTTCCCTGCTGTTTACCTCCATCTCTTAGCTTCCTTCCCATTTGCAAAACACCTATCTGTCCAACTAAAAGAATAACACCTATCTCTAACTACAAAGACCTAGCTTTAACTAATAATAAGACTTACCTCTAACTAAAATAATTATGTACCATGATTATGGTACATTATATAAAATTATGTCTTTTTACTATACTCTCTCAATAAACTCTCCTTGCTGGAAAGTCAAAAGCCATAATGAGAAAGTCAACATGGCAGGAATACAGACATTCAACAAGAACTACAGGCAGTGTCTAGAAATGGAAGGCAGCCTCTAGTTAAGAGTGTTCTCCAGGGAATCAGTGCAATATTAAAAAAGAGAACACATTCTTCCATCAACCAGAGTTAGAAGAAAGGAGATCTTCCACCATTCATGTCTCCAGGTGTAATCACAGCCTTGCTAAGCTATGCTCAGATTCTTGGACTGAGGAAACTGTAAGTGCTACTGATAAATTTGTGAAGATGTGTGTCACATTAAAACATAACTAATCTTGTAGTTACCATTTTCTTTCTATGTGTGCATCTTTGAGCAAGCTATTTGAAAAAATCTTTATAAATTATAAAATTTCATCATAAAATTTTGAAGGAAGAATCATCACTTTTAAAAGTTTTTATACTTATGTGTTCTTTCTGATAAATTTTAGAGCTATCTGTGGCTCTACCAAGAATATTGAAAATAACAGTAAATGTACTGAAATTTTCCTGAATTCTAAAGCAGCTAGCTACATCAACAATGGGAATGAGGCTGATTTAAGATTTGAAAGTCCTCAAAGCCTTTAAAATTAAACTGACTACTAATGATTTCTTCTATTTTAAAATTAAAGATGACATTTAGTAAGATTTTTCAGAAGTACTTTTGAGTACATATGAACTTAAATATATGTAGGCATTTCATTTACACAATGTATGTCCTACAATATTTATCTTCCACTTAATCTAGTAATTTCTAAGAAATGTGAATTTCAAATTTATAATATGTGTCTAATCTTTAGAGGGCTTCATACTCTTTGGCATCATTATTCTTCAAAGCTAAAACAATGTAAGAATTTAAGATTTTGCTGTTTTCCTTAATATAATCTTCAATTTACAACATTTTGTAAATGCCTAGTGGTAGTTATCTAATATAGAAAGTTGAATTTATGAATTTATAATCAATATTCAGCATACCTCTAAAATTACTTAATATATTCATATTTGATGATTACATAAACTTTCATGTAGCTCTGTAGTAGTAATCCATATTTCTATAACAGTTTTGACTTATAAAACACTTAATGGGTTAAAATTCTGAGCTCATGAGCACTTTCCATTTGCTCCAGTTGTCACTCAGCCTAAATTGGAACATTAAATTGAATCTAATTGATTGATAAGAAACAGGAAATTAAAACTAGTGTTATTCAAGAAGGGTCTTGACACTACACTGTACATCCACATCAAGAAACAGAGAACTTGAGTTGTCCATTTCACATAAATAATGAATAGATGGCTAATTTCCGGACTCTCAAACTTGTGATTTTCCCATGTGATCATATAACTGCGATTGTTGTGCCTTAGACTATCTTCACATTTGAAGGCCCATTTAAATTGTCATTATTGAAAATAGTTAAAGTATACAAACACATTCTTAGGAATGTTTCAAAAGTGGACATCTTTGAGACATGATCATTTTATTCTATGAATGTGTACTTAAGCTAGAGCGAAAGACAGTGCACTTAAAATTTATTAGTAAAACAGTCATTTTCTTTTCAAGACTTCATATGCATGTATGCACCTCTGATGTGCTATTACATAAAGTGTTTTTCTTAGAAAAGGCAAGCCAGCAACATGGAAGGAGCTGTTATGTGAATCTTGGAGAGGAATTAAGGTGATAAAGGAGAAAATACATTTTATGGATATGTGGAATAATGAGCTGTTGAATCCTATTGGTGGGAATTTGTATTATTACTGTAGCTAATGTGTAAATTACTATAGAGTTCCCTCAAAAAAGTAAAAATAGAATTACCATATGACCCAGCTTTATCACACTTTAACAGATACCCAAAAGAACCAAAGTAGAGATATCTTTGTGCCCATGGCCCATGTTTATCAGGGAACTGTTTATAATATCATATCATGGAATCAGTCTAGATAACCATCAACAGATAAATGTATAAGGAGAATGTGTCACGTACGCAACATGGACTATTTTACAGCCATGGTGAACAAAATGATGCCATTTCTATGGAGATAGATGTAACAAATGATCATCATATTAAACAAAATAAGTCAGACTCAAAAAGTAGCATATGTTTTATTTCATTTTGTGGATTGCAGGACAAAAGAAAATGGAATGAAAATAGAGAGCACACTAAGAATGAGAGAAAGGAGCCCATGGACAGAAGTGAAAGGATCAGAGAAGGTCCTAAGGGAGAAAAAGGTGCTTCAAGCCCATGACATGCTGGTATTGAATTGCCTCAAAGAAACACATTATTTTGTTCATTTACAAAAACTAGTACATGTAATAATAATGACAAAATATATATTACACATGGCATAAAAATGCACTCCATCATTCTGAGCAACTTTGTACATTACTAGTAATAAAGAATATTTTAAAAATACAATTTTAAAGAGTATTTCTCAGTACAATCAAGCTGGAATGACATTTATAAACTTTATTTTAAAATTTCTCACCAGCAAAATAAAGTGGTTTGATACAAATGTGAGTGGGTTATGAGCATGGCTGAGGAAGTCAGTGTGGGCCAGAGTCCCTACACAGGACTAATGCAAGAGCTGAACTGAAAATATAAAGAATGAGCCTATAGGACTCAGAGAAGAGAAAGAGAAATTTGGGTTTCTTGATAAACTGGGAATAAAAAATTAAATTCAGCCGAAGATGTCCTAAGTGTCTAAAATGTGTCAACTCCACATCTCATTGTAAAAGTTAATAAGTCCAGACCTTTAATCTTGAGGAGTTAGATGAAAATGTCACAGTGATAGATGGATGATAGACAGATGATAGATAGATAGATACAATCAAAGTATAATCATTCTATTATTGTTATATAATGCAAGGAAGTTGCTATTATGGTAAAGGCTAAGTGGCTATCCTAGACATTTGGGAAACACTTTAAGAACTTTTGGACTTAGCTTTGAAAGATGCATAAGACTTACATTCAGGCAAATAATGTGAGAAGCAGAGTTTGATAAATGGGCAATAATAAAAAGGAATAAAAAAGGTAAAGCTCTGTGTAGGCAGCTCTGATAAGTCTCATCCTGTCAGAGCACATATTTCCAGCAGAAATGAAATTAATATTATATTCAAGGAATAGAGGACTAAACCATGGAAAATAAATTTCTGTAAAAATATGTAGAATATATTGTAGAATGTAGACTATGTAGAATGTATATAGCAGGCAATTTATAAAGGATTGAGCCAGGCATGATGATGTCTGCCTGTACTCTCAGCACACAGGAGGCTGAGGTGGAGGTTCTGAGTTGAAGGCCAACCTAGGCTACATAGTGAGTTCAAGCCCAGCAGAGAATACAGAACCAGGCCCTGTATCAAAAACAAAAGAAATAAAAAACCAAATAAATTAATTAATGATTGACTAAGACAAATTTGTTTTTCATAATTATTTCAATTGTTGAATGGAAAACATTTTTAATACAAGAAAAAGTCAAGAATGTTAGATCTTATTTATATATACTACAAAATTTGCTAGAAGTAAATTGGCACACGTGCCCTATTTTCTGTTATTTTTAACTCCACTTATAAGTAAAATAATGAAGATAATCAATTTGTCCAAGAGTGTTCTTGGAATCTCCTGGGTTTTGATTCTCCTGGAAGGGTACATTAAGATGTTATTGTGTAGCTCCTTCTAAAAGTGGCTAGCCAAATAAGCATTTTGCTGGGTTCCAGGTTGATCACCTTTCCTTCTGGAGTTGGATTCCAGGTTTTTCTTATCTCTAACAAAAAATTGAATGAAACAAGCAAAAAGCAGTGGCAAAGTTTATTTGAAAAGGTAAAAGAGAAGAGTGAGAGAAAAACTGGCTCTGCAGAGTGACCATGGGACAGGTAAAAGAGAAAAAAATCAAGATAAAAGAACACCCCCGGAGAAAGCAGCATGGGCTGTTTTGAAGAAGGCCAAGAGAGCAAGGTCTTCTCGGCATCTGTGTCCTTTTGCATTGTCCAAATCTCAAGGAAACCTATGAGCGCTTCTACATACGGGTCCTGAGTGGAGTGCTGGGATCCCATACCTCAGGCTGACATCGGGTCTAGGTCATCCTATTAAAAACCTGGTCCAGTTGTTTGGGAAATCCATATGTCAGGCTTGGGGAAGTGTTCTGCACATGTGTTCCAGGATTTTATGATTAATAGGTAGCACCGACTTCCCCAGTCAGCTTTGGCACATGGTATTCTCCTATGTCAAGAACATTAGCACCAATAAGATTTATATCTACTTTTTTTCTTCTGCCTTAACACAAAGATTCTGGTCAATACATTCTGCAAGGAGACCTTTCACTGCAGACCTGAAATTAAATTGGAAATTATTGTAGAACATGAGAGAAATGACAACAACTGGAATGCAAAGACAGATATATACAACCAATGAAAATAGATGGAAACAGAATATAAAGACAATGAGGGCAATTGAGTTAGGACTCTAGTGGGAAGGGCTTATTCTGAAATCATTGTAGTTATTGACCTAAGGACTAGAGATGCTAGGTAAAGCCCTTATTGGTAATGTGAGACTTGGGAAGAGATTGGGCAGAGGTGGAGGGTGCTGAGTCAGGCTGCAGTTATCTCGAAGCCTGTCAGAAACCCAAGGAGATATATGCAGTCAGCTGTAGGACACTATGGACAAGGTCATTAAACACAACAGATACCTTTTTAGCATGAATTTATCCTGTAATTGAACATGCCCTCAACTTTCTGTTGTTGTTTAAAACCACATTTGTTAGAATTTGGAGGTGTTGTTATTACCTTTACTCCTTCTCATGACTTCTAAAAATTTGTGTTACTTTATCCAAGATCCTGGAGTGATACTACTCCATCTTCCGTTTATAGAAAACCATGGTTCTTCATCATTCTCTCCATGACTGGATCTTCCTGGGTTTTCCTTTAAGGAAAGTTATTTTATCATTTATTCAAAGTATAATTATTTAAAGTTAGCATAATTTCAAATTCTATTCCAAATTAATTATGGAGAACCTAACATAATAAAGAATCATTCTTTCAGAAGTTTAAACTGCAGTACTTAGGAAGACAGAAGATTAGGTTCTATCCTAAGGCTGATAACAATTAAAGGTCTCTTAACAGACATTATCCAACACTTTATCAGACTTACATATAAGTAATATCGTTACTCCTGGTGCAGGGTAAGTTGATGGTAGGCAGTCAGCTTAGGGAGACAGGACTGTTTTGAAGAAGTCAGGATGAGCTATTTATTTCTGAGCATGAAAAAAATTACACTGCCAGTGGAAAAAACTGAGGAACAGGGGCTGAATGACTATTCTCTTCCTTTTTGTATTAGTGATAAACAGAAAAACTAACAATGCCACGACCCAAGAAAATTCTCTACCTATGCCTTAGCACACTAATATTAGGAAGTTCAGTCTACTTAACAAGATAAAATAATGTAAATTATGTAAAAAAAATTTAGAAAAACACTACCAATAGCTATCTAGTCAATAAATTGTCCTTATTTATAGCTTGCCTCACCCAAACTAACTTCCTCAGCAGGTTAACCCTTAATGCGTGAAATAAGACAAAATGCCATCATGGCGAATTACCAAATAGAGAGACATAAAAAAGTAAGACTCTCGGCATGCAATTTTTTACAAGACAGAAATCCAAAAGAATTACAAATACTGTCACATAGCTTCACATCCTACACATGAAATAACTGATTTTAAAATATGTATGTTCTTTACAAAGGCCTACTGGTTTATAAGTCAGTCTCATCAGAAACACCCATGTGCTTAGTGAGGGGTCACAGTGACAAGCGTACTTTTAGGCAGACTGCAACTTCAGGACACAAAGTTCTCCAAAGTAATCCATATTAGTGCTCCATATCTCTATTCCCTACTTTTATTTATGCTTCCTAGAATTATTTAATCAGGCTCATTGCACCCCAAATCCTGGAAAGATACGATAAGGTTGTAAATCAGCCTCTTCACGCTATCCCTCTCACCTACCAAACACGGATGGTCAGAAAGTACTTGGGGAGAATGTGGGTAGAGTCAGAGGGTGCCGAGTCTTGCTGTACCCATTTTGCCTAATAATCTTCTCTTGCTCACTAACGTAACTCATAGATTCTTTTTATGTGAGAAAAATCAGCGAACTTGCAACCTGCTCCGTGAGTGTGATAGTTGACTTTCCCCACCTCTGCCTTGGAGTCTCCTCGGGCGCTGTCCAGTGACAGCTTTACCTTTTCAACAGAGTATAGTTGCCAAGTTGTAGCCCTTTTACTTTGATCTCTCCTCAAACACCAAAGATACATGGTATTTTTAAAAAAATGTGTATTTTTATTTGCACTATATAATGATTATATTTTTCATGGGGCATTAGTACATGGACAAAACACTCTTAAATGTGTTCTCATCTCCTTCCCTTTATCCCCCCTTCCCTCCCTCTGTTAGCCTCCTTCCGTTTTGCAAGAGATCTATCTCCCTATTTTCTATTTATCTAGTAACATTTTGTTCTTTAGTAGTATTCTGGATTTCTTATGTAGGAGAAACTATGAGATATTAAAGAAACTATGAACTATTAAAGAAGCTATTAGATATAAATTAGAAACCATACATTTGTGTGTATGAATCATTTCACTTAATATGGTCTCAAAGAAGAGCATTTTTTGATGGTTACCCAGAAATGTACTCTCTATCATACATCACAGAAAATGAAAATCTTCCCAGTAATGCTACATGCATTCCTCCCAAAAGAAGTATGGAAATATTTAAAGTGGTGGATCTTATTATGTACAATCCTTCAATTTTTTGAGAATAATCTTCACTTTCTTAAAATTTATAGCAATATGCATGAATTGGGATTCTGTTAATGAACTTCAGTATTAGAACATTTCATTTAAGGCAACATTGCCTGTAGCATTACCAAGAAGATTGAAATTGTGTTTTCTAAATTCAGAGGATTAAGTTTGTGTGGCATGTAAAATTTATCTTTAGGATGCTCTTTAGTTCTCAGACTCGTTGCCTTTGGACCTGGAAAACCACAGGGCTGTGCTAGCTACTTGGCTATTTTTTTGTTTTTTTACAAAACTTCTCCACATGGATAACTAAAACCAGTTGTATCTGTGGAAACTGCATTTACTATTTCTTTGGTTTGGAAGATTTTGACAAAGTGTGTATTCTAGAGTAAAACAGTTAGGGGCAATAGATAACTGTTATGCTATACTGTCATCCAATATAAGTATTGAGAAATACTTAGGCAAGAAAAATGATCATTAATAAAGATTTACATTATAAAAATATGAAGCTTGAATAGTAAATGGTTAAAGCAAAATTGAAAGACCCTCTAAAAGTAAGTGCTCACTTATGAACAGAAAGAATTCCTACAATCATTAGGTAATATATCATAGGAAAGAAAACACGAGGGCTATTTCCCTTCTCTATAATTTCTCACCAGATTTATGGTTTGCTAGAGAGAAGTATTAAGGTTTGAAGAGGACATTAAATTTGGTTGTCCAATTTTGACGGGATAATCCAGGTTTTTATATAGTGAGATATACCAATGCACATTTGAAATTGCCTTTGCTCGTAATTTGTTCAGACAGTTGTACGACTGAACATTTTCAGGTATCTAATATCCAATTAAATTAGAAACCATTGAACAAATAGACTTATTCCAGAAATTGATGACAGTCATGTTTCATAAAATAATCATTTAGGTCTTGGGTTGAACAAAAATGTATTTTTACAATTTCCTTTGAAATTACATTCCTTTCAAACCATTGGATGCATTTCTGTACTTCAGTTTAAACCTTACATAGACATAATGATTACTGTATTAGTTTCAGCCTAAAAACCAGAAGCTAGCATGATATGCCAACCGAGAAAATTTAAATGCGAAGCTTTAATGCTTATAAAATCACTGGGAGTGATGGAGGAATAAAGAGAAAGAAAAGGCTCTGCTAGTCTCAAGAATAGCATAACAATACCATAAGATTGCTTTGTTTGGTTTTTTGGGTACTGGGAATCGAACTCAGGACCTTGCGCTTGTCACACAGGCACTGTCTGGCTGAGCTGCATCCCCGGCACCTATAAGGTTGTACATCAGGCCAAAAGCCAACTCCACACTGAGAGAAAATTTCAGGGAAATACATATTCAGAAGGTCCTGTGAAATTCCATGTCTACTGAATCAAGACGTCACCCAAAATGTGATGTTATGAGTGTTAGTACCTACTACCTGTCAAATAATGCACTGGAAAAGTAGGATCCCAGGAGAGTACTTAATATAATGTACATACACAAATGTTCTTTTCTCAAAGATGGAATACATCTGTGAATTTGTGGTTAATGATCCTTTCTAAGTCCACTTTTGATATTTCACCTCCAAAAACATAGATCCATTTATTTAATAATCAGTTCCTTGCATATATTTATGATGATTTTATTTTGAGATTTTAAGTTCTTTTGAATATTGTGCATTTAGATATATGGCTGAGTTATTTATTCTGGTCCATTTTTAAGTGTTCAGTCAGTTGATACAAAGTAACTTATCCTTAGAATTATTGTAGCTTCATAATATTTTAACCAATAACAAACCCATCGAGATGTGGTTTCATCCTCACATCTCCTTTTTAGTGGAAACACCTTTTTAAATTTTTTGAAATTACAAACTTTTTATCAAGTTCTCCAAATTAAATGCATTTTTACTGTGATTGTAATATAGTGTATAAATATTTTCTTTATTTTAAATATTTTAGTTAAGTGATATCTTTCCATTAATTAGGACTACATTTCCCTTTTATTTAGGCTTATTAAGGTATTACATATTACAAAAGCCTCTATTTCTGAGTATATGGATAAGTGAGAATGAGAAAATAGACACAGGCATTTAACATGACCATTAGTAAGATATGGAATATTGCCAACACAAATAGATGATCCTCTGTCTTTCAAATAAATCTAGCAATGGACTGAGTTTTGTTTCCTTGTAATTTTGCTTCTTCTACAAAATCACATTGGAGCAACTTTTTTTGGAGGGGGGGTACTGAGAATCAAACTCAGGACCTTGCACTTGCCAGGCAGACGCTGTGTCCCTGAGCTATATCCCCGATCCCTCAAACATCATATAACTGAGATCATACAACTTACTTTCTTTATCATCTTGCTACTTTAAGTATTGCACATTTAGTATCTGTTACATATTGAGGTGGGAGTATGTGCTAACAGTCTTCCTTTTAGTTGCAGAATATTATTACACCATGGTTATATGTTCCTATTTGCTTGTCTTTTCATAACTTGATGTACTTCTCATGTTTCATACTCTGAGGTGCTTATTGGGAATTTTTTAAACATTTATTGTGTTGTTGCTACTTTATAAAAGATGGAATTCTATATTTTGTTTATCCTGTAGAACATGGAACATGATTAGATATAGACTTTTGAATAAATAAGAAGTTCTGAATGATAATAATTAATATCTTTTACCTGAGTTTGCATTGACTTTTTTTTTTGTTGTTTTTTTCCAGTACCGGGAATTGAACTCTCGACCTTGTGCTTGCCAGGCAGGCTCTGTGCCACTGAGCTAAATCCCCACCCCCTGCATTGACTTTTAAACTTAGCGAATTATGTTACATTTCTTAATTTTATTATCATCTCAGACAATGCAATTCACTTATCCATGTAAAAAGGTGTGTCTCTTCTTTCGGTCAACCTCAGTGTGGAGCTTTATTGTGATTTTGAGATTTCAATAATTTCTATATTTGTTACAAAAATTTTACAGAAATACCTAACCGGTATAATTTAAATCCAAGTAATAACTGTTTGGCTTAAACACACTTAGACTATCAAAATCATTTCATTTTTTTTCTCAATACTAAGGAAATGTGTATATGACTTCATGTAAAATGTTTTTTTCCTTGTTTCTCTAATAGTATATAATTTATAGTTAAATATATATTTTAACTTAAATTATCAAAAAATTGCCAGTAATTAATGATATAGTATATTTTTCTATTATAATAGTATAGTGTTTCCTTTTTGACCAATTACTGAGTGTTTTTATTTATTGTAACTCAGTATGTTGTAATAATGGCCAAGATTAGTATAATCTTGCTAATTTAATTGAAGAGTAAACAAAAACCCTGAATCAAAATGTATAGACATTTCTAACTATCATGTTAATGCATCCTTGATTTACATGATCATACTTGCTCTTTTGTATTGTGTTATCACGACATATTAAATTTGAATATGGACAGAATTTTGACATCACTGACTTTGATGATATAAAGCAGAAATATATAGCAATATTTAAATTGTATACTCATGGAGAGTGTCAGTTGCCTAAGATACTGACAGTTAATTTAATTTTGCATTTAAAAGTGAACGTTCATAATTTATTAAAATACTATGAAGATGTCATAAATACTTCAATTCCATTAAATGTGTTCTCATTTATGATATATCATTCTCAGAATATAACTATTATTATTAAATTATACATTTTAATTTACTTAAATTACTATTTCATTTTAGCTTAATTCTTGATTGTGAAGGCTAAATGTGAGTCCTATATACTATTTCACAATGTATATATGGTATATATCATTTACACAGAATAATAGATTTATTTGTGCCATTTTCATACATGTATATAAATTCTTTGATCATATCCATTTTTATTACTATCTCTTACCTCAGTCTCATTTCTCTCTAGTGCCTACCTACCTAATAGTTTCCTCTATTTTCATGTTGTATTTTTGGTTTCATGGGGTTTTTTTTGTTTTTTTTCCGGTACCGGGAATCAAACTCACGACTTCTCGCTTGCCAGGCAGGTGCTGTGTCACTGAGGTAAATCCCCAGCCTGCTTCATGTTGTATTTTTTCAGACACCACATGTGAGAGAAAACCTGTGATGATTTTCTTTCTGCTTATTTCTTGCTCCACTTGGTAGGATGATCTGCAGTTACATGCACATTCTTATAAGTCACGTAGTTTGTTCTTCTTTATGTGTAATAGTTGTGTACATTGAGGAAAATTGTCTTTCTAAATTAATCCACTCATGAGAACCAAGGCTTATTCTATAACTTGGCTATCATGAATTATGTAACGGTAAATATGATTATGAACAGAACTTTCTCCTTCTAAGTGAACTTTTGTTCTTTATGGTGGAATAATAACTTCGTTGTGTGAACACACTGTCTATTCTTTATCCATTCATCCACAGATGAGCACCTAGGCTAAGTCCGTAACTTGGCAATTATTATGAATTGTGCTATGATAAATATGCGGGTATTTCTACAGTGCACTGACTTGAATTCTTATAGGTACAATTAGATTTTATGGTAGCTCTATTTTCGATGTTTTGAGCATCTCCATGCTGATTTCCATAGTTATTAGACTAATTTTAAACTGATAAACAATGTAAAAGGGTTGCTTTTTCTCCTCATCTTCACTGGCATTCTTAATGATAGTCATTTTGAAGGACTGAGATGGACTAATATGGTTTTCATCTGTATTTCTCTGATGGTTAGAGACAGTAGCACTGACCATGTGTGGTGGTGCCCTTGTGGGAACTAAAGTAAGAGGGTCACAAGTTCAAGGTCAGCCTGGGCAGCTTAGTGTCTTAGTAAGAACTTGCCTCAAATTAAAACAACTTTTTAAAAACAAGGGATAAGGATACAGCTCACTGTGAAAGATACTGGGTTCAATCTCCAGTACATCAAAAATTTTTCTATATTATTTTCTATATTCATTAAACTGATTGTTCAGTTGGTTATCTCATTTATCAGATTACTTACACTTTTTGTGCTTTTTGAGTTCTTTATATATTCTGAATATTAATCCTCTCTTTGGAAACCATCTGGATAGGTATATCTCTCACTCTTTCAGCTATTTCTCCATTCAGCTAATTGCTAATTGTACTATGTGAAGTGTTTTAGACATAATCCAGTAGGTCTATTCTTGCTACCATTTCCTGAGCTATCAAAATTCTATACAGGAAGTATTTGCCAATACCTACATTTTAAAGCATTTTCTTTACTATTCTCAAAACTTTAGGTCACATAAGCACTTCTATTCATCCCAAGTGTATTTTTGTTCAGCAAAAAGGCACACAATTTCAACATTTTATACAGAGTTATCCAGCTTTCCTGTTCAATTTGTTGAAGATGCTCTTTTCAATGTATGTTTTTTGTAGCTTTATCAAGACTCTAATGGCTGTAGCTGTGTACATTCATTTATAAGTTCTCTCTTCTATTAAATTGGTCTAAGTGTTTATTTTGTTGCATGTATAGCAATAATGAATTCACTCCAAAAGAAATCAGAAAAATAACTCCATTTAGAATAGCTTCAAAACTAATAAAATATCACCAAGAATGAACATCACCAGGAAGACAAAAAGCCTGCACAATTAATATTATGAAACCCTAAAGAAAGAAACTGAACAAGGTACAGGAAGATGAAAAGACCTCCAGTGGTCAAGGATTGGAAGAAATAATATTGATTAAATGGTCATACTAACAAAATTCTTCTACACTTTACATGGATTTCCTTTCAAGATATCAGTGTCATTCTTCACAAACCAGATAAATAAGCCTAAAATTCACATGGCAGCACAAATAATACTGTATCTGTCACTTTCCTTTAATGGGACAAAATACTTTACATACCCAAATTTATGAAGCATAGGTTTCAGAGAGTGCAGTCTAACCCTGTCTGACTCTAAGGCAGTATTGACATGATAAGGAGGTATGGCACAAGAAAGATGTTTAATCAGTTGCAGCCAGGAAACAGAAGTAAAGGAGTAGCCAGGAACAAGAATATACTTGTTTAGTTTTCATCCCAAGTAACCTACCTCCTCCAACCAGGCCCTTCCTAACAGCACATTCAGCTATGAACCCCTTGGTGTAATAATCAACTCCTGAGTAGTATTTACCATGAACCAATCATCCTCCAAAAGTTCTACCCCTGCATACATGAGATTTGGTGGGGGCATTTTATATGTAAACCAATGAAATCATAAGTAAAAAGAACAATGCCGGAGCCATCACAATTCCATTTTCAAAATATACTATAGAGTCATTGTGGAAAAAAACAGCATAGTCTCTAATTATTCATGCAGAAGAATACTACGTAAAATATTATTTTAAATGCTTGCTAATATTACTGTCCATTAAATATTTCAGTTTTCTTATTTTCAACTTTTTCTCTTGATGCAATTAGTATAAGAAGATTGTAAATCCCAGAAAAAGACCCATTGCAATGATGACAGCAAAGATCATCTCTAATTAACCATGCAGAACTGAATTTCTACAATTTCTGCTGAATACATCTTGAGCTACCAGTTTACCAACTGCATGAGTTCAGAACACGTACAACTGGTTACACAACATGAATTTTCTTCTTTTAGAAACATAGCAAGGGATAAAAGAAGCATAGGATCTATTAGGACTGGTTCTGAAAGGCTGAAGAAAGCTCTCATTATGGGAGGAGTCCTAACTGTATGTGTCTCACTTACATCGCTGATGAGGGTCCTAGAAAGTCAATGCACACTGACACCCCCATGGAGGGTATCAGTGTGTCCCACCTGGCAATATGGCACATAAATGCAAAATAAAGGCAAAGAGAGAAAGATCTGTAGTTGAGGAGCTCTGGGATGGCCAATGTTCTCTGGGGAACAAAGGCTTACTGATCCAAAAGCTCACTGCTTTTGTTTGGGTGTAGGTGGGTGTAACAGCAGAATGCTAGGAAAAGGAAACTCTGTAGGCATTGGCTGTAAGAGGAAACAGAGTCATTTTGTACCAGGCACAGAGGCTCTCCAATTAGCAATATGAGGGATCCTTTGATGCATTTAAGGCTGGCGCCTTCACTGCCAGAAAGGTATAATTTTTTTGAGTTCCATGCCTTATCTGGGATGCTATCTCATGTTTGAGCCCTGGAATCTAACAGGCTCTTGCTTGAGATCTCGTTCCAACCATGGGGTGGGGGAGGGACTCAGTTACATTCTTTTAGTTAATTAAGGGAATACTAGTTTCGGAATAGCCAGCTCTGCATATCTCAGTGAACTGGGTTAAAGGAGAGGTTAGGGAAAGACTGAGACAAGGAACTTCCTTTCTCTGGAGAGTGCAGCTTGAAACACTGGCTGGATAAATTCCCCAAGGTAATAAACTGAATGAAGAAAGACAAAATCCTTAAAAGTTACTAATGACTACTTAGGTAACATTCTCATAATAAAAAAATGTAAAGACCAAGAATATATCAATGATTGCTAAGGATTAAGATATTGGGATGATTAGGTATAATTTTTAAAGATGGCACTAAGGAATTCCTTGATTGTAATATAGTAATGGAATAGTAAGA
>NW_004955426.1:16044601-16050684 GCF_000276665.1 Chinchilla lanigera
TAATCCTACTATTATATATACTGTACATATAGAACTAATTACAAGCTTTCAAAATGAGTATATGTAAAAAATTTAAAATCTAAATAAAACCTTTATGGTATATTTTATCAATTGACTAATATCAATTTCTTTGCTTTGATATGGAACTGCAATTGCTTAAAATGCTATCATTGGAAGCTGGGCATGGTGGTGCAACCCTGTAATCCCAGTACTCAGGAGGGTGAGGCAGGAGGATTGCTGTGAGTCTGAGGTCATCCTGGGCTACATAAGTGAGTTCAAGCCAGTCTGCCCTACATAGTGAGAACCTGTATCAAGAATAAAAATAAATAAAGCTAATCATTAAGAATGTTACCTAAGTAGTCATCAGTAACTTTTAAGAATTTTGTCTTTCCTCATTCAGTTTATTACCATGGGGAATTTATCCAGCCAATGTTTCAAGGAAACTAATTATTCCTTCTACAGGAAAATTTGAAATCCTAAACAAAAAGGAAACTTGAATCAGATACACTTCAGCAAATCTTGAGTAACTCCCTAATGGAATGTTATAGTATTTTTAATTCTGTAAATGGTCTTAGAAATTATTATGGACATGAATTTATTCAAAATATAACATTTTTATCTTTTGATCCTAAAATTACAATATTTAATTTATATCCAGGCCTGTACAACATGCTATGATTTATGTTCATGTTCCTTTAAAATGCTTACTTTGTTGGAAAATCAAATCTGTGTTAAAAAAAAAAAAAGCTACTTTTAAAAAACTATGCTTTATGAGGCCTAAAGCAATCCACCTGGGATGAAGTGAATGCATATAACCAGGAGGTAAATCAGCCTGTATTTAATATTAAAATCAGATGCCAGTTCACATTAGCATTGCTGCTTGTGAACACTGCTGCAGAAATTCTAATTCTAAAAAAATTGAGTTTTATGATAGCTGTTGTGCTTTTTATTCTTAAAAGATTAATAATGCTCTGTAATGAGCTATCATTAATTACAAACAATATCCATTTGTAAAACTCCATGACTCCTAAAAAAAAAAGACTGCAGTTTTTTAGATCTCTTAAATTTGAAACATATATATCCTAAGAGATATTTAAGTGTCATAGACTTCTGCCACTGAAAGTTTCTCAAGAAAACTTCTGTTTGCTGGAGAAGGAAGGGAAGGAGCCCAGTTTTATTTAGTGTGGTATGTAGCATGTGACGCATTTACTGAGCTTACATAGATAATGAATGGTGAGAAATTGAGGTCTTTGGCCAACACCCAGTGAATAACTGAAGGTTGTTCACAGCTACACATATGATCTTGGAAGAAACTCTTCCACGTTCTGGCTGACCACTTGAATACAACTTCATGAAAGATCTTGGATTAGAATCACCCACCTACTGCTCCTAGATACAGAAACCATGGGAGCTCTCTTATAATAATAATTATGTACAAGTTTATCTTCTAAGTTTGGAAGTCATGTATTATGTAGTAGCTGATAAGTATTTAGTACTAGATGGTCAATAAAGATTTTCATTCCAAAAGTGGGAAAGGCATTGGGAAGAACCTGAAAATTTTGCAAGGATTCTAAAGAAACAGTGGTGACAACTTTAACTTTGAACAGATTATTCATAGAGTATTTGACAAGTGTTTTTAAGAATTGAACAGACAGTGAGAAAATTACTTTTAAATACTGCAAGAAAGGAGTTCCATGTTAATGAGATACAGAGTATCAAGAATCCCACTGTCTACAGTAATATATAAGGTAGGAAATGCATCTAAAGGACCAGGTTATATAGCTAAGAAGACATCAAGCCACTGTGGCCAAAGTGTGTCTTTTTTCTTTTTACTACTATAATAAGATTTAAGAAGACAATTGAAAGCAAAAGTAATGTTATTAAGATATACAAACTAGGACCTACTGGTATTAACTATCTGCAGTCTCATCACATGGCAGACAATGCTAATATTTGAAAGTGGTTTCCAATCAAAGATCATGTCTATATGCAGGACAGTCTCAGGGAACCATGACGTGAAGCTGCAGCTGAATGTGTGACTGTAAAGTCTCTTAAGAACTCAGAAGTATGAGACGTGGTCTCCAACTACTTTTTCCCAGAAAAGCCTCTTTAAAAGAGTAAAAGTGGGCCTAGAAGATTTTATCAGCAATTAAAATTAAAATTGAAACTGGAATTGTGATGAGTGTAGTTTGAATATTGTATCACTGCAGCAAAACAGGTGTGTCCAGGAATGCAAGACTTACGATGCTGGAAGTTTTTGAGAAAAGAAAAAATGTAGAGTTCCCTAATCATTTAGTGTTTTGGTGATGTTGTTTTCAACAGGTAATAAGAGAACATGGGGGAACATTTTGATTGGCTTTAGAATGCCAAGGTACTCAAAAATATCTATTTTTGTTTAACTTCAGCAAAGAACATAGTATACTCCCTACCTATTTGGCAGTGACCACAAAATAGCTAGAATCTGATCAGTTCTCACAAAAGTTTTTACTCACGCACTGAAAATTTACTGGGCTTGCTTTAATAGTCACTAACTTGTCTCCCTTCTTTCCAATCCCATCTTTGTTACTCTATTCAGTTTTCTTAAATCTATTCATAGTTTTTCCATCTGATGTTTTTAAAAAGTTACCTAAGGTTGACCCTGTGGTACAGTACTGCTTACCATACAGAAGGCTCTGGATTCAAGTGCCTATATGTATATTTTGCTAAGAAATGATAAATGGTGGAAGTTTTAATTCTAGGGAAAAAGTTTTTAAAACTATGAGAAATGATACTACTTGACTCAGAAGTCAACATATTTGCATAGTTCTAATAATAGTGATCATAAATGTGACCATGCTAATATAGAGCTATAATGAATTATAGTACTCTCAACAGATATAGTCACAATAATTTATATAGTTATAGTAAGGTATAAGAGATAATGATATATTTATAATAGAGTGTAATATTTCTAAAAGACATCATTGTAAGGTAAATACTGAAAGTAATTTAATTTGAGAATAGGGAAAGAGATGGTATAGAATTGGAGCTTTAAAATAAAATTTTCAGTTATTATTCAAAAAATGAAGAAATTGGGACAAAAAGATGAAGAGATAGGGTATGAAGACATAACTATAGAGATAAATACCACAATGTAAATTTTTTAAAAATCAAAACTTTTTGCTCTAGAATTAGCTAAAAATTGAAGTTGGTGGCGTAAAACATATTTTACTTTCTTAAGTTTTTATTATTTAATAATTTAGTTGCTTAAATTTTAATCTATAAAAATTAAAATGAAGAATGAGACGTATCCTGGAAATTTAAGCAGAACCTTCATTTGTTGAACAGTATATATTTGTATCATGAAAATTTTATTACTACTATGTTAAAACAACAAAAGCAGTTTGAAAAATTCTTTCTCATTGTTATATATGTTAAATAAATTATAAAATTTCTATTTTGTGCTATTTTATTGAATATCCAATGGGTGTAGAGTTGTATAATTTTCTTGTGAAATGTTTATGAACTAAACAGCATTGACTATCTCATCATAATACTGGAGTAAGCATAATACTAAATGATTATAGTTATATTATCTTAAGGTGATAATATTATTATTTTGCTTCATTCACGTTAGTGACAATCTTTGATTAAAACGATTAAATATGAATGACTCTGTGAGTAAATAAGACTGATTTAAAAACAAGGAAGAAAAGATATTGGTGCTACAGATAAGTCCCAGTTCATGTTTTCTAACTAAATAAATAATATGTTAGAAAATTTTTATAAAATTGTTAAAATTTTTTCATTTATATTTTGCTATAATAACTTTTTGAGAAAAGAAAAAATGGAGATTTCCCTAATCATTTGGTGTTTTTTTTTAAAATTTGGTTTTGTTTTCTGTTAATGAATAAAAGAAAAAGTGTAGATTAATGTTTTTACTTCTGTTAATGAATAATAAAAAGTATATTATTTAAAATATATTAAATACTATAAAAAGAATAAATTTAACCACATTTATTTTGACTTCTTCATCTGTAATGGTTCCTAGATGTGTGTTCATGTTATTCATTACAAAATGACAGCATTTGTGATTTTCTGGGAAGATGGACTTTAAGCCTTATACACATTTGAGAAAGAAGACTGTCCTGTGATACCAAACCATGTACTACTAAGTAACCAGGACTTCATGAAGACTCTTCCTCACACCTTCTGGCAGATAGACACATAGCTTTCAAAAGAACTAGAAGAAGGCAAGAGTCCCTGAAAACTGTGTGAGGATAGTCATCAAAAGCCAGGTAATCAAAATGCCTCATGAAATTACCACTCAAGGCAGATGGCATTATTAAAAGCTGGCTGACTTCATGGAGAAAAAAAAATAACAGACTGCACTTGATAAGAGTCCTCTAATGAGAGAATTCTATTATTTTTCCTGTTTGCAATTTGTCTTTGCTTTGAGCTATGTTTTGTAACTTGTTTTCTGTTGTGTTTATGTAAAGAACATCATACTCTGTGTGCTACAGAGATTGGTGACTAATGTACAATTAAGTAAATACTCTTAGGACATTGGGTGTCAGTGGTCACAAATGTTAGGAACTAAAACATAACCCATTTGTTCAGGAAGGTAAACAGACTGCCATAACAAAACACCACTGACTAGAAAGAACATACAGCAGATACTTTTTACTGTCTTGAAAACCAAGAGGTCCAAGATCAAAGTGTCACCTCATCCATCCTTGTGAGAGATCTCTCTGGGTTACAGGTAGCTACCGTCTCAAAGTGTCTTCATGTGGTTTTTCTTAGTGCATGTGCAGAACAAGAAAAGAATCTTCTTCCACATATTGTTACATGAGCATCAATCCTACTGGACTAATGATCCACTCTTAAAACCTCATTTAAACTTCATTACCACTTAGAAAACATACTTCCTAATACAGTTACATTATTAGGAGTTATAATTTTGAATTATGTATTTTGGGCAACACTTTTGAGGCTATGGCTCAAGCTTTGATTTTGATAATGGAAAGAAAGCATTATCTCAAGGAGCAACTATACACTCCCATAAATGGAATGAGTTAGATTAAGAACAAATGAAAAGACAAACCATTAGAACTCTGGGCCAAACTATTCAGAAAGATAGTGCAGAACAATAATGTTAGGAAAGATGGCAGGCCCTATGGCCACTTAATTCCCAGTGTATTGATTCCTGGCATTCTATAGGTTTTCAGGAAGAGATGGGAAGCTTTTAAATGTGAGATAGACTAGGAGTGTAGCTTGAATATTGTATCACTGTGTCAACACAGGTGTGTCCAGGAATAAAAGACTTAGGATGCTGGAAGATAAAGAGACAACTAAGACTTTGTTGGGAGTGGCTGAAGTTGAAAATTGGTCATATGTGTGAGGACAAGACAGAGCCAGAGTGCCTAAAGAAGTCAAACTACTTCAGTCTTGAGAAAAACATCTTACTTGGACAATTTCAGTTATTAATCACTAGGCAACCTTGTGACTAGTGATACTAACTTCACAAAGGTATAAATGAACACCCCTACTGTTAGTCAGTCCTCTTGCCCATGAGGTAAGAGGCCACTCCACCTGACCCCAGTGTTGGTCTCTTGTCTTTATTTACTAAGTCCCTTCACCGTTTTCTTCCAGGGAACACTGAGAGAACACCAAATCTCCACAGACTTTAAATGGGGAGGGATTAATGATGATCATAGTACATTTAAGGAAAAGGTGTTTTGTTTCTTTTTCCTTAAAATAATATAGGAAAAGATGAATCAGCTTACAAATAAGTATTTTAAAACTTGTTTTTTAATCATCTCTTCCCACTATAGGCATTATTGTTTGGACACTGAGATTTGTACCATCTAAAAATATTTTAGAGTTGTATATAGCATAAGGTTAAGATACATATGAGACTTATGAATAAAACAGTAAAGATACTTAACTGAAAAATTAAGCATTATTCAAAATTATGTGAAAAGCTTCTTTTGGAAAATAATTTGAATGTCATATGGCATAGCTGTAAACAGTTCTGATGGTAAATGTTGAGTTAAGTGTCTTTGAAATTTGGAAAACATTAGATACTTTTAAATTCACAGAGT
>NW_004955426.1:16051084-16064055 GCF_000276665.1 Chinchilla lanigera
AGCACCAGAATTCAAAATAGTTAAATCTTTTAAGCAACCCATATGTCCATCAGTAGATGAGTGGATAAAGAGTAGATGGTATTTATACACAATGGAGTACTACTTTGCCATAAAGAAGGATAAACCTTAGTCATTTATACAAAAATGGATGAATTTTGAGATTATAATGTTAAGGGAAGTAAATCTGACACTCAACTTAAATATTGCATAGTATCTCTTATATGAGCAACTCTAATTAGAAATAAGGATCCAAATAAAAGATAATAACAAGTACAAAGGTAGATCTTTCTCAAATGAGAAGATGATCAAGAGTTGGAGGGAGGGCTAAGGAGGGAAGAGAAAGGGGACAAAAAAAGGGATTGAGATGAGTTACGTACATGACCAATTCCAAATAAGCAATGTAAACATTATGTGCTGCAAACACATACTAATGAAAAACAGGACAATAAAACACACAGCAGAAAAGAGTCTCAAAAAAAGAAACTAACAGCAGATAAAGAGAATTAACATACTTGAACAGTAAGAAACAATATATCTGTCATAAACAAAGTCCAATATAAGCCTCAGTGATGAGAACACCTATAGCCTGGTATGGTTCTCTCTACCTGAAAGTTTCTTCTAACCAATAGTTTTCCTCAGCATTTAGAAAAAATGTCACTTAAACATGATATTACTAGTGTATGACTGACTTACTTTTTACTAGAGTACATTAACCTTTGCTAGATGTCCTGAAGTGAGTTACATGTCAGGAAATCTCCCTGACTAAAAATTGAAGGTAGCCTCAGGTTTTTAACCAATTTGAAACCTGTGCCTTCAATCCAAGAACATGGCAGGAACCCAGTCCTTCAGAGAGCCATACAAATGACCCAAGGAACAAGTCACCCGGCAGGGCCTGCAGATGAGATCTCATCTTTGAAGACAACTTGTTCTAGACAAGGAAGGTGCCAGCCCAGCTGACTGGATCCTGTTCCCACAGAATCTCTAAATTAAGGAATCTCTTATTTTAGGCAGCAAAATTTGGAAGCAATTTATTTCATAAAAATAGGTAATTTATAAAGTACCTTTATAAGGCAAAATTCATAATCAAGGCAAAATACAATAAGAATGCACAAAACATAACACAATGAAGTTTCATTTTACAGATAGTCTATTCTTTTATAGGCAGACTTAATTAAAATACATTCCCTAGTAATTCAATCAAACACTGATATAAGTGTATCAGTATAGAACTATTTTGTTGAAGTAAATAAAGTTCATAATTAGTTGATTTTAAATAAGGGACACTATCCTAATATTGCATATCCAATAATAGTACATTGTACATAATGTAGAAAATCCTACTGTTCTAACTCAGTTTATAGAAAAGTCTTGAGAGCAGAGTTCAGGCTTCTGAAGAATACTGCATTTCTGTAGATTACAGTAATACCTCAGCTTAGGTACCTAATTCTTTCCACAATTCTGGTTACAACTCAACTGGACGAGAATCAAATCAAATTTCCCCTTAAGGTCAACACTGAACTGGGCCATTGAATTTGATTTGGTTGTCCTCCAATTTGGTTTCTGACCAGAATTTTGGAAGAATTAGCTTTGTGAAAGGTGGCACCACTACACCTTTTGCCTATTGTAGAGAATTTTATCCTACCCTTCCTTACAGACTGTCTTTCTGTTTCACCCTTGCCTTAGCATCCTCAGAATCATGTAAATAAAGTATAACAGAATGTGGAAGATGATTTTATCTACTCAGATTTTGTAGTGGATTGATAACTGGTGGTCAACTTATAACCCCCAGCTGAGCTGAGTAACTGTGGTGCTGGGTGTGGGAGGCCCACCTGAGGACTGTTGCCAGCAGCATAAGAGGCAGACCTGGAGAAGAAGCAAGCTGTTGGGAACTGAAAGAGGCTGTAGGGAGCTGTCTTTCCTGATGAACTTGACTATTTTCATCCTCCAAGGAGCTCTGGACCTCGCTGGCACTGAGAATGACTTCGGTTCACTTTGGGGAGCTCTGGTCCTCACTTGAGCATAGCTTCCAGGTTCCAGAGAGGAAGATGGTGCACTGCCGGCCTCCAGGAAAAGCTTGTTGCATTGGCTTCCCTGATGGGAACTCGGCCATCCTGATCATCAGAGAACCTTGGGACCTCACTGTTGCAGATGATGGCTGTGGTACCTTTTCGGGGAGCTCTGGTTCTTCTGAGCATCACTTCCTGGCTCCAGTGCAGATCCCTCAGCCTGCTAGCACAGGTCCTTCATCCTTCTGGCACAGACTTTGTAGATTCCACCACTGACCTTTGGGCCTTCCCAGCAGATCCGTGAAACAAGTCTGCATGAGACATTGTCATGGGCTCTGGGCCTCCAGTTGGATTCATGGGAGGCATTGTTATGAGCTCTGGGTATTCAGCTCAACTCATGTAGGACATTGTTGTGGGATCCAGGCCCTCAGCTGGATTCCTTGGCCTTAGTGTGTGGACAGATTCCCTGCACTCTTTTGTATACTGTTCTTTGGGTGACTTATAAATACTCATATAAAGTATGTGTCCTGTATTATGTTGTTCCCCTTGCAAAATAAGCCCCAAACCAACACAGATTTATAGGCATTAATGACTATTTCTGGTAAGAAGACAGCACACCTAAGCCATATTAAGATCTTATAATAGAGTTATGTTTATAAATATGTCACCATTGGTTTTTACTTATCCAATACCTATAGACAGCAGAATGATGGGTTTGATCCTTTGGAACATTTTAGGCTAAATAATTTTAACTGCATTGATGCAGTTCTGTTATCATGGAATATTAAGTAATTGGCTGATTGCTCATAACTGCTCTGGAGCAAGTGAGGGAAGAAAAGGATGAGCTCAGGGCCTCCCACACCCATATGGAATTGTTTATTAATGAATAGTATGCTTTTCTACTCTCCCCTAAAAAAACCCATAGTATTTCCTTCACAAAGCTGAACTACTAAAATTCAAACACAGAATCATCTTATAAATGGTTAGACATAGCTTTCAAACTATATTATCAATAATATTCATAAAAATCAATATTGATAATAAAAATGTTGCTTCCTTTAATACACAAGCATTTTCCAAATATCTACAAAATAATAGTTAAAAAATGATTACTTTTTATGAGATTCAATTAAGGTAGTGCTTACAGAAACTTCAAAACATTAACTACATATATATTAATTTAATGAGTATGCATTAAAATGAAATTCAAGTTAGAGAAAATAAATTTAAAGAGAAAAATATTGCAAGGAATATCATGAAAAACGGATTAATAAGTTATAATAACAATTATAGTACAGTTTTAAAAAGTTAGTTAATGCCGGAGACCTTCCAGTGCCAGTTCCTTGACAAAGTCAGGACCGGCCCGGGGTGCCTGCAAAGCAGGGACTGCATGGGACGGGTGTGCGGCCTCTCCCTGTACTCTCTATTAATCACAGCTTTCCAAATATTCATTGTGCTATTGATAAAGGATGGTTGGGAACCTGAAGGGTCAGCACTGAAAGAAGTTAAGGAATGAGAGCCCAGGATGAAAGTCATCCCTCCAGAGTTGAAAGGGGAAGTAAAAGCCACCACAGAGATTTGCGTCAGTCCCCTACCTCCTGTGTCGCAATGTTCGCCCACTGGAATGGGAGGGGAGCACTGCACGGGCCTCAGTACATGGGAAAACATTAGGTGAACCCCCTGTGTGTGCCGGACTGGCTCTAGATGGAGATACTGTAAATGTGGGTCCTGTTGTCCAGTAGACAAGTAAACAATTCTATAAAAAATTATACCTAATCGAGAACACCTAGTGATTGATCTTTTTGCTTCCTTTTATGTGCTTCAGAAAAGTTGATTTCCTGCTAGGGTTGTGGCCAGACAGTCAGTCAGCCATGTCTGAATTTGTAACTAAAATAGAAACCTCATTGTATCTAAGAGTTTCATATGTATTTGGAAAAGTATATAATAAAGCAAAAAACATTTCTCTGTGTCAGAGGAGCCTTGCTCCCCTGGCCCACCAGGAGGACCTCCGGTCTCTGTGTTGTTTGTCTCTTCGCCCATATCTTTCCCTCTTGCAGGAATCTCCTGGGCCTGCTGAAGCCGGACTGCGGCAAGTTAAACCAGTAAAATAATGTAATTCAAAAAGAAGCTCCGCAATTACATAATAAATTACAGGGGTAATGCTGAGTAACCATTGAAACAGTGCATATATGTACAATGACACCTCTGTTTACAAATGCTTTCATACGTAAACACTTTTGATCACAAACAGGTTTTAGCAAAATTTCACTGTCATTTGCAAACTCTGCATTGGGTGACAAACGTTGTCACAGCCTTCTTCTCCACACAAACACAAACATAGCCTTTTTTTCCAAAATTAATTTTTTGAATCAAGGTACCACAGATAAATACATAGAGAGATAAAGAGGGAGCAGTAGAGAGAGAGAGATATAAATATCTCCATTCACAAACCATAAGCAGGAATCCAACACTGACCTTCTTGTGAAATCCACTCTCTTTTCAAAAGTAGTTTTGAGTTGGATACTAGAAGAGTGTACAAAGCATTCTGTGAGTCCACAGATGTTGACAACACTTGGAGCAGAAAATTAAATCTATTTCCTGAATATATGTCTATGTCAGGGAAGATAAATCACGGTCTCTGCACAATGTAGAAGAGTGCCGATGTAACCAACCCAACACTAGGTGTATACTTATCTCTGTCAAGAGAATAATACAAGAGACTCAGCATTGGTTTCTTCTCAAAGAGTAGCAGTTAGCAGTGTTGTAGATTGACCAGTCACAGGGATAATCTACATTCTTAAGTTTAGGTTCAACTTCTATCCCTACCCTCTATGATGCTGAGGGGGTCACTTAAGCAAGTATATGGTATCTGGGTGGGGAGGGATCTACAGGTATCCGGGGAAAATATTTTATACCTGACATACCGCTCTGCAGTCTATGTCAGCTGATAGGCATTCACACAGCAAAAGATAGTCACTACCTTTGCTCATTTTGAGAGGTATATCTACATAAATTCTTCTCACAGCTTTTTGTCATAAATTTTTTAATCTTGTTTCTTGTATGTCCTGAGCCACCCAGTGAAATTGTTAGTTAGAGGACATGACACAGAGTACCGGTAAAGCTCCAATCATATTTCATTAGAGGCAATGTGGAACAATGATCATATTACTTAATGTTTTGGCCTCTGGAAAGATTTCCTTTACCTGCTTTAAAACAGAGACATTCCTGATTCAGACTGTAACAGTACTGACAAGAGATGCATTTGAGGCAAGTATTGGAAATTAAGGTAAAGCTCTCTCTTTGCAGATAATGCTTCATGTCTGTGAAACAATGAGAATACATACTACAAAGAATAGCATGATATCAATTAAATATGCAGTATACACCAGTCTATCCAATATGTATAACCATTTATATATAATAAAATAAACTGCCACATTTAAACTAGCAACGAAAACATAAAACACCTGTCCACATGGATAACAAAATATATGAAAAATTGCATGAGATATGGTTAAATTTTTTACAAATTTTCCTCCTTCTTTCAGAGAACAGGACATTGTGTACTCTGGGTATCATTTTTTTTTTTTTTTTTTTTTTGGTTTTGGTTTTTCTCCGGTACCGGGAACCGAACTCATGACCTTGCGCTTGCCAGGCAGGCGCTTTTGCCGCTGAGCTAAATCCCCAGCCCCCTGGGCATCATTGAAGTTAAGTATGGGCATGTGACTATTTCAGGCCAGTTATTGTAACCATATTTCAGAAGGATCTTTTCCAGGCCCCAAATTTTCAACTTCTGATGGACTGACTCATTTTTATGATTTCTTAGTATACTGTGATTTCTCAGAGAGATAAGTGCAAATAATAGTGAAGCTTTAGAAAAAAAAATACTTTGAATTGAGACACATTGCCTAAATGACAGGGAACATTATCATTTGACTGTATCTTCATAAGCCAGTGTCAGAAATAGGACCCAGTGCAGTGATAGACGTAGTCTACCCCGCTTTGACTGATATGGTAAACACACTACATTGTTGTGGCTTTTGAATACTTGGAACATGATGTGTAGAGCTAAGGAACTGAATTTTTAAATTTAATTTAACTCCATATAATTTTTTAAAAAGATATGAATAGTCACATTAGCAGTTACCACCATGTTGGAGAGGGTATGTCTGAACTAGAGGCACTAACTAATTGTCAATGGGGTGGGTCTGTGTATGATGACTCTTGGCTCTTCTTACTTTCTTTCCAAAGTATCTGAGCCTTTGCTGTGTTTTTAAAACCCTCCATTTTGGAAACAAAATATGGATGGGTCATTTGTTTGTGAAACTAGACAGTAGCATTATTTGTTGCTTGTGCTTTGATAATCTTCTGTATTGTAGTATATTGCAGAAAAGACACAAAATTTTGTCACTACTCATATCCGTGGGATAGTCTATTTTCTTTACCACACTGATTCTGACTTTCAAGGTGTGATATGTTTTCACTGGTGGGATGTTAGTAAGCATGACACAATCAAATGTTCAGGAGAGTTTGTGCAAGGCAGCACACTTGCAGTGGACCACTCATGGAGGTCTTCAGCTGTGAAAGAAGTCTGTCATGCACTGTTTGCTGACTTGGATGAGTCAGCTGAGACAGAGCACTCAAAAGCACAAGTTACGTGAAATGGCTTATTGCTTAAATCCAGTCATCAAGGGTTAACTGAATTCTGGGAATCACTGCAAGCTGGTCCCCCAAGGCTTAGGAAAGTTTCTGGGTTGGATGAAGTCTCACGTGTGGCAGAGCTGAGAGTCCTGAAAGCAGCTTCCCCTTATTTTATAAGCATATCCTGAGGCAATGTGACTGCCGAGCCAAAGCTTGAAAAACATTCTATGTCTATGGGAGAACAGATCTTCTGGTGTTCTGGCCAGCTCTTCTTTTCAGAAGGATGTTGCATTCCCAAACATTTTTCAGTAATTCTTGAAACCTTCAAGTGAGAAAGAAAGACACACTAATCACTCTGAGGCCATATAGGGAAATGTCCTACTTTCAACCACCATATGGGCTAGTGTGTGCCAACCTACTGAAGGACCAGAACTCATTTAGGATAAAATTGATTTTCTTGCATACCCACGATCAGGTCATCAAGATTCTTTCAGTCTCAGTTGACATAACAGCTGCCTTTTGACAAATAAGCTAGCCAAGATTAGTTGAGCTTGCTCGAAAGAATTATCAAGCTGATTCCAGACAAATTGCCATCTCAAGAAATGGTAAGCTTAGCAAGCGCTTGTTATTTAAGCTTCTAAGTTTTAAGGTGGTTTGTTATGCAGCAAAAATAACCAATAAAAATGTTTTATTCACTCTCAGAATCTCAAATGAAAAATTTCAGACATTTCCTGGTGAATTGATAGAATTTTTCATTTCCTGAATAACTCCAATTTGCATAAGCACTAGATTTTATCACACATTACGCTTTCACCTTCTCACACATTTTGTAAACTTTTAGGTTGAGAAGAAAGACTTAAGGAAACGGAAGAAGTGAGGCGGGGAACATTGGTTGCTGAGCTGTGGTTTGAATATCCCTACCAATCGCTTCATCATGAGTTATTAAGAGGTGAGCCAGTTAGGACTTTTAAAAAGGGATTGAGTCCTAAGGACTTTGCTATTATAGATGGATTAACCCAGTCACAGATTCGTGGATCACTGAAATCATGACTAATCTCAGGAGTGGCTTTGATAAAAGTAATGATGTAGTGACTTTGTTTCAAATACGTTTTCTCTTGTCTGGGTTCTCTTTTACTTGTCTGTCTCATGCGTATTGTCCTACATCTCCTGGGAATTTCTGTACCTAGGCTCCACCATGAAGAAATTCCAAAGCAAATAAACTCCCTTAGACTTACATCTCTTGGCTTCCAAAGTGATGAAGTGAATACACCTTCATTCTTTTTATATTTATCCAGACTTTGATATGCAGTTAACAAAACATAAAACAGAATGAGAAATTTCCTTGAAGGAAATTTTATCATGGATACATAAATTCATTTGGCAAAAATTAATATTTCCTATATTAATTCTTTTGAATATATCTAGACATAAATTCCTAAGTACACTTAATTTTAAATTTTAATTAGCCTGGGAATTTGAAAATGAAAAGTGTTTAACATTTAAAAATTTTTAAGTGACATATGATTTTTGCAATGTCTGTTCACTGGAGAATCATATCAATCTTCTTACAAACTACTAGTAGGCTATTTTGTAAATAGTTAGTAAAGAAATGCTTATTAACAAGAATAAGTTTGTAGCTTTAACCAAATAGTGCCTTTGGAGTTTTATAACATATTTAGGAGCTTTCTAAGGTCAAAAATCTATGTTTCCTTATCAAAGATCCCCAAAGCAAACAAAGGAAGAACTGGTTGGTAGCAGAAGTCTCCTATCTAGATGCTATTCAACACCCTTTCTTGTGTGTGCTGATCTCACAGTCTGCTTGGGACCAATGCTACCTGTGACCAGTGGCTAAATAACACAGTTTGGAGATTCATTGAAAGGCATATTATCACTTTTTCTGGTGTGGTACACAGGTCTCCTAAGCCTTTATTCATTTATTATTTATTTTAAGTGAGAGTCATGGTAAGTTGCCCAGGTAAGATTTGAACTGGAGTTCTTTCTGCCTCAGACTCCCAAATACTAGGATTGCACACATCCACCACTGTGCCTAATCTGTTATGATATTTAGCCATCATCAGCAATCAATGTAATAATTCAACTTCTATTTCACCTTTAAATACCATATTCTACATTTGTTTTGGAACTTGGGTGGTGTATTAATCATATTAAAGAAGACGAATCACACACTCATACACACCTCCCCTTCATGCTGCATTTTTGGTGCAAGTTGACATAGAGTCTCAATTTTTCATAGTAAATCAGGCCTCATGGAAACTAAGGCTCCACAATTTTGTGACTACATTATCCGGAAATCAAAGTCTCTTCAATCACCATGATGGGTCAAAAGGCAACTTGAGAGTCAAGCAACAGCAGTGTCAAGACTCACCTCTAAAGTTCCACATATGATTGCTACTCATGTTTCATCAGCCAGAGGGGTCACATGACCAGTGCTAACTTCAAAGTGGTGAGAGAAGTTCACAGAGCCATTCTCAAAGGATTCCTTTTAAAAGGGACCTTTCTGCTCTTGCCTACTCTAAATTTTACTGCATCTTCAAAGCATTCAACAGACAGTGACAGGAGGAAAAGTAATCTTGGAAACAAGATAAAATAAAGTTTTCAAATGCTGGTGACATCAGCATCTCTGGCTATTGTATTCACAGAGACCCCATGGAAGCATTCAGTTAACCATGGCACTTTGGTGTTATTATCTAAGTGGTGGTGAGTAAAAACCAGTCTTCAGAACTCCTGAATCTAGAACTTTCTAGGCCAATAACTTTCTTGGGTTGGCCACCCCTTTAAGTGACTGGGGAGGGAGAAAGGAGCCTCAGATTCCATGGAAATTGTCTTCATTTCATGATGGAAACATTATCATCTTTATAATGTTGGGTGAAAGACCAAGGTCAACTTGATGTTTGTATATTAATTTGAAGAGTATGCATTAAAATGAAATCCAATTTAGAGAAAATAATTTAAATAGAAAAATGATTCAAGGAATATCATGGAAAACAGAGATTAATAGGTTATCATAACAATTACAGTACGGTTTTAAAAAGATAGTTAAGCCAGTAAAGTAATTTAATTTAAAAATAAGCTACATAACTACATAATAAATTACAACAGTATGCGGAGTAACCATTGAAACAGTGCATATATATATATACAGTGACACCTCTGTTCGCAAAGGCTTTCATATGTAAACACTTTTGTTCACAAACAGAAAGCATACAGCTTGAAACATCCCAATATCAAGGAAACAAAACAAAGCAAAACAAAACAAAAAAACTTCTCCATTTCAGAACTGCTATTTATAAGGGTCATCACTACTTCAGATGACTCTTGAGAAATTGGACTTTTCTTAAATATTTGCAATGTTTTGCATGAATTCTGTTATTGTTTAATTTCATTATTTTTCGGTCCTCCAGAATCCAAAGATACCAAGCTTTTCTATTGCTAATACATGAATTAAACTTCAGTACCTCGTCCTATGCATCACATGTAGTTTTTCTTTTACATGGGATATCATTTTATTAAAACATAAATCTATGCCATTTTCTTCTTTAAAAACTAATTGCATATTTTAGTGCAGTTTCAGTGTTAATGCAAGATTCAAATATTTTCATTTTAAGGAAATGACAAAAACACAAATTTTGCTGGTTTTTAGGATTTCTGAATGCATTTTTAGTGCAGAGCACACACATATTACAGCAAGAAAATCATCACTGTAAGAAATCTTTAAATGCATTAGATATATTCACAATTTCACTGAAACTAAGTTGACAGATATATTTCTAAGGTAATAGAAAAAAAGTATTTGACAAACCACTATTTTAGCAGGACTTGTAGAATATTTTGAGGTCTGAATTTGTAGCACATAGACAGAAGTTACTAGCAAAAAATTAGAAAGTCTAAAGTGACAAAGAGCGAGATAAGAAAAAAGAGAAAAAGGAGATAACAGCAACAAAACCAGAGAAAAGGAGAGAAAAATAACATACATAGAAAGAAAACAATATTTCATTATCCTGATCAAAAAATTAGATAAATTATCATGATTTCACTAAAGATATTTAAGTAATTGTGTTTGCTTTACTTGAAGTTTATTAAATAGGGAAGAAAGTGATCACTTGCCATTGTCAACAAAAATCTAATTGTAGTAAGGCACTAAAGCTTAGAAACATTTGCTTTCCTTGGCTAAATTGTCTTCAGACTTGTAAGGGTAATAATCTGAGAGTCTGTTGGAAATTCTTTGAATGTGTATAAAATAGGAATGATTTTATTTGTCACAGAGACTATTCTCATCTTGAAGATGATTGTATTTCTTTATGTTTTGACCAGTAAATCTCAAAACAAGTCCATGTTTTCAAGAAATATAAAGCTATTTGGGTAACTATAAATCAGATATGTAGAATATGGTCCTAGAACTAGCATTGTCAGTTTGATTTAAAAATATTTGAAATGTACTAGTCTCCCTGCCCACATAAATAGAAAAGAAAATAGTAATGAAGTCTCAAGAGAAAGACAAATATAATACATGCCTTTCTGTTTCTGACCCCTACTTCTGTTCTGTCTACATAGATAGCCACACACAAATACATAAACTTATACATAGCCAGAAATGATATGTAGGAGTATCTTTCTTTCTGTCTCAGTCAAAATGTGTACTCAGATTTAATAGGCTACATAACTCTTTGCAGTTTCTAATTTATATGGTTTTGTCCTTATTAAAATGGGAATCTTAACTAATACAAGATAGCTTTAAAAATATAAAAAAGTATCTTTCACAATTCTGGATGTAAAATGTCCAAAGTCAAGATTTCAGGAGAGTTTCCATCCCTCTGAGACTTTGGTTAAAATTCTTTTACACTGTTCTTGAACTTCTGGTGGCTGCTGTAAATCTTTAGTGTCTTATTTTGCAGCTGTATCACTGCAAACTCCATCTTTGTCATCGTATATCGTTTATCTCCATGTCGGTGTTCACAGCATCCTTCTTCTGTGTGTGTGTGACTTCCTCATACTGAGAACACTGATCTCTTTGGATTAAGGCTCAGCTTACTCTAGCTTGACATCACGTAAAGTAAACGCATCTGTCACAATTCTACTTTCAATTAAAGTAATATTCTAAGGTTCTGGATGTTAAGAATACCATACAGATTTTACAGGTAAGGGAACGCTGGTAACTCACAATGGTAATTGAAATAATATTTCTTCAACAAAACAATACTAATTCCATGTGAGTTTTTAGAAAGCCCTCTGAAAACAATTGAAAAATTTAAAGATCACAATCTGTTTAGTCATTCTTTCAAATACTGTTTAAATAAAAATTTAAATCAGAAAAATTTTAAAATACATGAATTTATTATGAAAAATATAACTATAAATATGTTATTGTAGTATTTATATTTTGTACTTATAAGATATCATACACATTATTACTCTGCAATTAAATATTGCATGATTATTTATTTATTCATTTGTTTATCTACTACTACTGGTGATTTAACTCAGGACTTTGCATTTTATATAAAACTGGCCCTTTTTAATTTTTGGTCTCAGACAAGGCCTTGTTAACTGGCTAAGTTGCCTATTTGGGATAAAAGTTGTAATCCTCTTGTCTCATCCTCCCAGAGTGATGGAAGAAGCTGAAAATTGAATATCAGACTTTGAAGACAGCATGACAGCTAGCGACAGTGAAAGAAAGGATCTTGTAAAATCAACAAGGATCCAGGAAAAGTTAATTCAACAGCTGCAAGATGAGGCAAAGAAGAATAATGTACAACTTATAGGAGTCAATGAAACAGCAGGAGGCAACACAACTGACATAAAAAGAATATTTGCAGAAATAATAGCAGAGAATTTCCCAAGCATGGAAACAGAACCTGATATACAGGAAAGTGAGGCATATGCAACTCCAAACAACCACAACCAAAATAAAACTACACCCAGACATATAATAGTCAAGTTCCCAGATCTCCAGCAAAAGAACAGAATATTAAAAGCTGCTAGAGAAAAGAAACAGATTACCTATAAAGGAAAGTCCATCAGAATCACACCAGACTTCTCAGCACAAACCATCCAGTCGAGAAGATCTTGGAGTGAACTATTACAGGTCTTAAGACAGAACAGCTTCCCACCAAGACTGATGTACCCTGCCAAACTATCCCTCAAATTCAATCGAGAAGTAAAATATTTTCACGACAAAGAACAATTGAAGAACTTCATGAGTCTCAAGCCAGCATTACAAAGAGTACTAAAAGATATTCCAGACAGAGAAAAATCTGACTGCAATTTCAAGACCAACAGTAGAAATGAAACATCAAGAAGAGCAAG
>NW_004955426.1:16064155-16084848 GCF_000276665.1 Chinchilla lanigera
TAACTATAAATGTAAATGGCCTCAATTCTCCAGTCAAAAGAAACCGACTGGCAGAGTGGATTAAAACACAAAATCCAAAGATATTCTTTATACAGGAAACACATTTCACTCAAAAGGCAATCCACAGACTGAAAGTCAAAGGATGGAAAATAATCCTCCATGCAGCAGGAACCCAGAAAAAAGCAGGTGTAGCTACTCTGTTTGCAGACAATGTAAACTTCAAACTGACAACAATCAAAAGAGATGAAGATCCAAATAACTGAATTGGGCCAGACAGCTTGAAGAATTGTGACAGGCTGAGCTGAAAGTCTGAAGTTGTAAGAAAAAACTATTGGTAATCTGAGGGATTTTCTCTTTCTCCTGAAATAAAAAGAATTGAAAGTTTATGAGCAAAATTACTTGACTTAAATATTATTCTTTGATAGCCACATGGACAAAATGAGAATGACTTATGACATGAATGAAACTAACCCTTAGTTAAAGCAGAGAATGTGTCTCAAAACCAATGTGGAAATCGGTATCATCTGAAAGAGTCATATCAAGTGAGAGATGGTGAGAATGTGAACCAGACTGATAGCAAAACTGGAAAGAAATTGAAATACTGGTGATCTGAAAAGTCACACACATATATATGGCATAAGGGAAGGAAACAACACTGAAATCTTTGATTCACTTTTCAAAATTGTAGGAAATATGCACAATTCCCCAACATAGATACAAATGAGGAACATTTCTCAAACTAATACTTATCTATCCTACAGAATATTGACCAGATATAAAAGTTACAGATACTACCTCCACAGTACTAAAAGCAACAAGTAGAAAGAAAAAAGTATGTTATGAATTTTATTAAAATGTGAGGAACCTAGCTACAATATAAGCAGTAGGGGAAAGGCCCGTCTACATAGTTTTCTACAAAGGGAAAAAGGCAGCTGTACAAAAATATCAGGAAACAGTGCTCTAGGATGAAGAAATTCACCACATATTCAAAGTCCTGAATAGAACTTAATATAGGAAAGTGAAAGTTCTTTATTTTCAGTTATAAAATATTCTAAAATGTAGATTTTGAGCTTAGGTTCAAGAATATTATGTATTTATTTAAACAAATATATATTTGGAAAGATAATAAATTCTAATTAATAGAAAATATTTCAGTATTTATCTAACCTGAGGAAATGAGTCTCTAGGAAAACCCCAAATTGTTTTCTCCTACCTAAGCATAGGAAGAGTCTCTCTCTGGCCCAGTTGAGACAACTCCCCTGTCTTGTGAGCTACTGAGGAAGAGACAGAGCCCAGCTCTGGAGTATGTGTCTGGGGACAGGGAGCGCAAGGGGAGAGACACCATGGCACTTCCAGGAGCCTCATAATTTTGCAGCTTTTCAAGATAAAATCTATCATCATGCAACTCATTTAAATAAGGAACTCAGTCAAACGAATATTATGCCTGGGCTTACATCAGAGAAAAACTCAGGAAAATATTTTGTTATGTGAAAGATAAAAATTAGGTGGTATATTAGCTTTCTCTCACTGGGACAGAACACCTGAAACAAACAAACTGAAGGAGTTAGGGGATGGTTTGGCTCCTGGTTTTCACAGATCTCAGTCCACGGTCAACTGGCTCCAAGGCAGACGCATCACAGGGAGAGAGCAAAATGGAAGAAAACAGCTTATCTCAGGGCAGCTAGAATGGAGAAAGAGAAAGACCAAGAGAGGAAGGGGCTCCAAGTTCACGCCTCCCATGAGCCACTCCATTCACCTCGACCCGCCTGCTGCGTTTCCATTTCCTCCCAACAGTGCCCTCCAACTACCATCTTATCCCTGGATGAACAAAATCATGAAATCAGCGGTATGATCCAATCACTTCTCCAGTTTCCATCACTGAGCATTGCTGCAGTGGGGAGGCTTCATATTTAATCAGTAAAAAGTAGTTTTTATGATGTTTTATTTCATATATACCAGTGTAATTGTAAAAGTTGCAAAAGGCAAACTAATAAAAAAAAATCTTCCTCATACTTTTTCTCCACATATACTTAGCAAATTTGATAATAATTCTTAGTTTATCCTTTAAAAATATATGAATTCCTGTTATCAAATATTTTTATTAGTATGTTCTTTTACAGGACTGATATGGTCTCTCCAGAACAGGCACCAAAGTTGAACATTCTTCTTCTCAGGTTTACATATTTCTGTTGTTTCAGCTTTTAGGTCAGGCGAGCATTGTCCTTACTGCCACCTCCCCATCCCAGTTTCTGTAAATTTTACAGACTCTCCCGCATCAAATGTTTCTGTTTCTCAGTATTTCCTCATTTTCTGTTTGGAATTCACACTCTTTATACCGTTAATTCTGTCGCTACTTTACCATCTGTTTTCTGGCTTCAACACTTTTTGATGCATCATATATCCTTCAATCCTCCCTGCCTTCCAAACTCAATGATTTCCTTTTGTAAAAACTGCTGTTTTCTTTCACTACATTCTAAAGTTTTAAAGAGAGTGAAATTATGTATACATATTCACATCAGTTTTCACTTAGAATATCTCATTTACTTTAATCAGATCAGGAAGATTAGCAAAATTTTCTGAAAATGGACAGAGATTAATCATTTAGGCTCTACCAGCAAATCTTTCTCTGTCACTACTACTCATTTCTACCTCTGGGCTTTGAAGTCAGCCATAGACAATTGTGTTCCTAAACTTTACTTATAAAAATAAGTGATCAAGTGTATTTGACCAGTCTGTGTAGATTACTGTTCCCTCTCTTAAAGCTGATCAAACTAATCACTCATTATCTGAATAAACATTGGAACTACATATTTATTTTAATTGAGAATTAAATCTTATACACCTTTAATCATGAAATGACCTGTCAACATTGTTTTAAATGCTATATTTTTGCCTGAAATCTCATTTTGGATTTTCATGTGTGCTCAATAGCCTCAGGATTTTCGGTGAAATAATAAGAAGTAATTACATTTTACATATGATTCTTTTCTTTCTGACTTCTGAAATTTTCAAGCTCAGCTATGACAGAGGGAGAAAATGCATAAAAATAAAACGATTGCCCTAAGCTACTGCTATTTCCACTATTCTTTTCACTTTGATCATGCACCATCATAGCAGCAACCCACCTGCAGACTGCCACCCCTGCCACCCCATTCACCTGACTCTACTGTTGTAGCTGGCTGCCAGAACACCCCACATTCAGGTTTCTGTGGCTGAAAGCTCTATTCATTTCTCTGTAGGTAAACTCTGGAAAAACCCTACCAACTCTTCTAACACTTGGTGGGATCATTTTGTGAACTGATAATAGTATGTAGACCAGCTCACGTTAGCCAGAGAAAGAACCCAGTTTTCCCAATCTGTGTAAGTAATATCCTTTACACCTTCTTTCAGGGCTATAGAACGACAGATGTACCTCCAGGAAAGGAGGGTGAAAGCCACAGTCTACTCTACTTGAATGGACACAGTGTGTCTAAAAAATGATCTGAAAGCACACAATGGGACTGATGCAGGTCCAATGTGGTCACTTTTGAATGAATATAGTGGCCTTCTCTGCCACCTTTTTAAGAATGAACAAGTTATGTCCACTCACTGTCATCAACTTTTGTCAATGTAAAAACAAGGGAGTCTGGAAATGCTTCAGTCCTGAGAAAAACATCTTGCCTGAGACAATTTCAAGTCATTAGTCGCTAAGCAACCATGTGTCTCCTGATACTAACTTTGTCAAAGTATAAATAAATGCCCTAACTGTTGTTCAGTTCCTCTTCTCTCATCAGGAGAGAGGGATCCACCTGACCTCATCTTTCATCTCTTGCCTAACTTTTTTCATCACCTCTCCATTTTTCCCCAACAAGGATAGTCATACTGACCACTTGCTATACATACACCACAGTGTTTGCAATATTTTGGTAGTTTTATGTTACTACAGCCATATTTATGAGCAGTTCTTCAATTTCCAAGAATTGAGTCTCTATTTCATCCAAAGTAGCCCAAGTATATTCATCTTTCTTTTCCTCACAATCAAATCTCAATAATTACTGAACTTAAAAAATAAAAGATTATCATTAATTATGTCTAATGAAATTTTCACTTTTCAAGGCCATATTGTAATATTTAACATACAATAAATATTTAGGTTTGGATAGTATAAATACTTATGAATAAATTCATACTATTTCTAGATCAGAAAATAGAATGCTTACTGTGTTTGTAGGTGAGGCTAGGCAAGTGAGTGTTTATGGGTGCTTGTATGTGTGTGTGTGTGTGTGTGTGTGTGTATGCATGTGTGTGTGTACATGCAAGCACACGGGTATAGTTTGCTAGCCAGAGCATGAAAGTAAATCAGCCAGAGAAACCTGAGAATCCAGCTGTCTTCCAATTACATATGAATAACTATAGGTATTAGAAAGTAACTTCTTGAAGTTGACACTTTGCCACTTAAAATATGATTGATGTAGAAAGCTTATCTTTTAAGATTTCATAATGAGAGGGATACTTAGAAGATCATTAGAAAATAATTCCTAGGCCCATTTAGTTTTAGTTTGAGTATGCATTTTTAATTGCAATATTGAATTATTCTAGAAGTTTCTTCAAATTAGATTTTCTACTTATATATTGAGACCTGGGCTTTTTTTTTTTAATTAACAAACTATAATTAACATTTAACAACAATATGAATAAGGAAAAAAGGTAGAGAAGTAATAAGAAACATAGGGATATCGATAAAATGATGTAAAAGGGAAGTTTGTTTGGTGCTGTTTCCCAACTATCCTGATTTTGTTTTGTATCTTAGGCTTGGTCAACCTCAAAACTAATGACGTTTTGGTCTATATAATTGCTTTGGAGAGGAGTTGTCTGTGTATCATAGCAGATAGCCTAGTTCCCACTCAAGAGATCCCACTAAAACCATTCTTCAAAATATGACAATTAAAAATTTCTCTAGACATTGCTAATTGCCTCCAGAAGATACAACTTGCTCTCAGGTTAAGAATCATTCCACTCAAATGCAATAATTTTATGTGTTTCAGTATTTGAAACACATAAAATTATTCTCTTCCTCATTGAAACATAGGCTTCTATTTCAAATACATCAACCTCCACTTCACATTTCTTTACTACCAGCTCTTCAGCTGTGTTGGGACATCAGAATTACATAGCATATTATTGAAAAGGAAAAGACGCCTGAATCTCATTGGAGAAAGTTCCAACTCGGCAGTACTGGAATGGTTCTACCATACTCGTATTATCAGAAGATCTACACAAGAGTCCAGTGAAAAGTCAAAACTTCACTAACCTATACCCAAAGAGTGGCTTAAAGAGGAAGACTGCCAAAGGAGTATGCACATATTGCAAGCTTTTGCAGCAATCTGATTTTCAAAGCAACACCTGTCCCTACAGGTTTGTTTTATATTTATTTGTCATATTGACACTGCTGCTCCTGACTCTGTCTAAAGCTTGAAAATCTAGAAATTCACATTTCTGGGTACATCTCCATACCTCACTCAGGACTTCTGAACTGAGAACTTTAGCTTTATGGCAAAAATGCTCATTTGACCCAAGATTCTTTTAGTCTCAGCAAGTTCAGTTTTAGTAAGCTAGTATGAATTTCTTTGAAACTATCTCAATAAAATTCACACTAAAGACTGTTTCATCTCTGTTTAATTCAGGAAAATCCAAATCTCTTTGGAGTTGAACCAACTAAATTGAATTTTGGGAGCTTAAATAATTTCTGGTAACATTTATGTGTTCACATAAAGCTCTTCCTCTACTACTCTCTCTCTCTCTTTCTCCTCCCTTACTTTCTCACATACACACACACATTTCACACATAATGGTTAATTTTATCCTATATACTAGAATAATTCATTTACCTCAACTGTCTTTGCAATATCTTCCCAATTTTTTTTTTAATTTTGGATTTATCATTGATTTTGCCCAAAGAATTTATAATAAGTCTCTTCTCCTAGAAAATTTGCCAAAAAGTAAAATTTAACTTTTGTCTTCATTGAGATAAATTGATACTTTGCCTATTTTTTTCCTTCCACATTGATCTTGAGAAAGAAGTTCTGTTTATCTAAGTTGCTAATAAATATTCATGAACTGTCTGTCAAGAAGATATGCTTTTTTGGCTAGAGAATTATTTAATAATATTAATTTGAAAGTTTTTAGATGCAGCGTAAGTCTGTGATATACCATGACTTGTATCTCTACATTTCTTGGAGGAGAGCTTATAAGTAATTTGCAGGTCCCACTTTCTCAAACTATGTACTGTTGCACTGGAGGAAACAACAGAGGCAAGAAAGCCCTTCTGTCTTTCTACATACTTCCCCCTAGAAACAGATCAGAGAATTCTCTAACCTCTCAGGATGTCCTAAGATTCTCATGTGAGAAATGCCCACCTCACGCCCAGAGGAAAGAAATACCCGTTATCGCTGAAGATATATGAACACAGAGAAGAATCAGAACAAGTGAAATGTTAAGTGGTCACACCTCATTATGATTAGGTCCTACTCATTTTTTGTCATATTTATGGGCAATTACACAATCTTCATCAAACAGTATAAAAATATGTAGACTTCACTTTTACAATGCATTCTTAATTCTGAAAATGTGCATATATACTAAATAAATATATGCTCTTTTTTACATTAATCTTTGCTTTTTACAAGCTGAATAACCACAGACCTTGGTATAAGTCAAGAAAATATGTGATAATTTTCTGCTAAAGAAGTTTTTGTGGAATCTATAAAGAGCAATAGTATAGATGAAAGGGAAGAAAGGACTACAGAAAGAGGTGACTCTTAGATAATAAAGTCAATGCATTAAAGAAAAAACTCCCATTTAAATAAGTTCTTTGTGAAGGGAAAAAGATAGCCATTAATGCAATCAACACAGGGACAGGGAATATCTTCAAAATGAGAGATTTTTAAAAATGATTTAACTATACAAGTGAATATGAATAAAAATAAGAAAAATGATTGAAACAAGATCATATGAGCTGTAACACACACACAGTTTGTGAAATTAAAATCAGATATAACTTCGTTCATCTTTCTCTTATACCTCCAGTGTTCAAAGTGTTTCCTAGAACACTATAAGCAGCGTCCCCTTAGAAATGTCCAGAAATGAAAATTTTATTTTCCAATCTAAGACTTACTAAATCAATCAATCAATAATCAATTGTTTACTTAATAAACAAACAAACCTCTGGGGTTGATTTTTTTTTTATCTCTCTAAGTGATTTCTTTCTCAAGAAACCTTGAGAAACTTACGTTAAAGAAAGAAGAATGGAATTTATGAAATTGTTGAGATTATAATAGGGGCAGAATTTGACAAATGCGTGAAGTTCACAGAAATCCTCCTTACCAGCCTCAAGGAGCCTATCAATTTGAATATAAGGTCAGAAATAGAAGACGCAAACCTGAGAAAAGTGATGAAATTCTTTCCTGTTCACCGTCCCCAGTGCAGGATGCATCCATCTACTGATTGGTCATGAAGATTTCTAAAAGTTGCTGAATCTTCTGCTCTGACTTCAAAATGCCATCATTCTTATCAATTATATGATTTTTTTTGTACAGTATTTTTAGCGACTACTGGTAAGGAAGCAAAATATGGGTTTGTATCTATGTCAAACAAGTCAGACACTTTAACATTACCATAAGAACAGTTCCTTGTCTTACCACGTTCTAAATTCTAGTATATTAAAAATGACAACTTCTTTTGTAACCTTCTATTTCACAATACAGACTCATTTGTATGAGTGGTGAGATCACAAGGATTTAGATTCTAGTTGTGAGAGACAAACTAATTCCAAAGCATGTGGTTTCCTTGAGTTAAATTATTTGGAGCTGTAAGAATTCATGATAATACTTGTTAATGGGACCCTGTTATCTCTTCCCGACAGAGCCATTAATGTGTCGCCACTAAACTACATGTAGTAGAGTCCTACTTACTTTATTAAATAACGTCTCGCAATGAACGTCTTTGAAAAATGTGTCTATTTCCTGCATGAAAAAAATATGAAGATAAAACTTTTGGAGGACTTATATAGTGCTTTGGGGACTACTTATTAAGAAATGGACAATGCTTTTATAACTCTTGCCTCTGAAATTATTTGCATGCTTTCTTAGTCACTAGCTTCAACTCCCTCCCCAAATCAAATTCTTTCGAAAGATTTCACAGCAAGCATTTAATACTAATGATGTCTTCATTTTCCTTGAAATTTGGTCCTCAAAATCATTTTGATGATATTTTATATTATTAATTATCAAGAAAGAAAAGTTATAATGTTGAATTTTATGCAAAATTCTAAAATAGACAAGATGTATTACTCTGCATGACCAGATTTGAAGACCTTTGAAAATGGACATTTCATTTGTTGTCTTAATTCCAGTGTTGCAGTTTGTACCATTGTTCCCCAAAGCTGTGAATAAAAAGAGAAGTTTGAAATAACTTACTTGATAATTGTACGTACCTTGGGCATTTCCTTAATTATGAAAATATTTAGTGACCAGATGATGGCTCGTTACTAATCAGCCAATTCTAAAGAAAAATAATTAGGTTTTTATGTCTGACTGGATTTCCATGTTCTTGCTGGATTTCCATATTTTCCAAACTAACATTAAAATGACATATCACAATGAAAGGTAATGATTGCTATAGTAACATAATTATGATGATGATTGCCTCCCCATTTGATGTGTTGCAATTTGCACAAGAACAATTTGAGAGTCTCCTTATTAAGTCAGAGCTTTTCTACACCTGAGCTACTTGCAGCTTCTAAATTATTCACATAGGCCTTACCAGCTAGTGAGAGAATCCAACCCATTTTTTAAAAACTCATATTCCAATAACTTATGGATAAGGATTGTTACGAAGGAGAAATTTTGTATGTATGTATATACAGGATAGATAACATGGTTGTTCTTCTGTCTTCTATTTCTATGCTGAAAGAAACTGTCAATGAGTCTTTGGTTGACCAGTATTGCATGTCTATATCTGTTTTCATGAGAAGCCACTTTGAAGATATCAATATGTAATACAACCACCATTGTTAATTCCCTACCACTTTGTTTGTAACTCTGTATTGTCTGTATTGTGCTTGTGATATGTTGTAAAATGTTGTATGTCTGTTAATATTTCCCTCCTTTTATCTTTAAAATAAAAAAAGAAAACAATGAAGTTTCTCTTATATATGTAAACAATAAACATGTACTATAGAATGTGATTAAATAAGCAACTAATCTTGAAGGAAGAGAGAGAAGAAAGACAAACTCACAGTTACTTGTATGTGTAGAAAGCTTCAAGAAAACCTAATAGTTCTTCCAGCTGGTTCTTTCCTCTGAATCCACTTTTCATGATGCATATATTTGTGCACATGAATTATACAGACTACTATGTTTCACCATGGCATTTTTATGTATGTACATAACTTATTTTGATCATATCAACACACTCTATTGCCCTCCCTTACACTCTCTCCCAGGTACCTCTTGTCCAGTCTCTTGTGTAATCATCTCCCTTCTATTTTCATGTCTTCATTTTTTATACATTCCCTCAGAATCCTGAAAGTTTTTCAGAATTTACTTATTGATCAATTGAACTTTCCAGATCTTGACTTTAAAAGTTTAATGAAGCAAAAGGGAACAAAATGTTAGGAATTGAAGGAAATAGAAGTAATGTTACTCAGATCATCTTACCGTGGGTGTCCACTGTCACAAATCATTCAGTTTTGTAGGAGAAACATAACACCACAAAAATAGAGAAGTTCTTAATGCTCTTTTTATTTTCTCAATTTGATTTTTATTAATGATTTTTGGGAAAAATAAAAACTTGTTTAATTCATATGCATTGCAAATATTATTTGACTTGGAGTTTATATTTCATAAATTGGACAAAATGTAGATATATTTGTACCATATTCTAATAACAGCTCACTGGAGAAACAAAGTTGTATAGTAACTAAAATACTTATGGACTTACATATAATATAATTTGCTTCTGAATATTTTAAAGTATATGAACTTACATTTAACAAATGAGATGTTATTACATACCAGGTTTTTTGGTAGGTGATGAAAGTGAATAAATAGGCATGAGTTCCTAGGTGCTCAGAGAAAAGTAGGTGGTAAGCATATTAATAATGGATGGCATTAAATCTAATAGGCCTTTTAATATTGGCAGAGGTCTCACATCAGCTGCACTTCAAGTTGAAAAGCTCAAGAAAGGGTTTGGAGATAAGCTGCTAAGAATCCCCCTTTCTTTTCTGCTGAAGAATATTTTTTAAGATGCAGAGCAAGTGGATGTGCACAAAACAAACTTGCAAACCAAATAATGAAAACTGAGTGTTAACTGGAGGAAGAAAGATAAAAACTCTTTCACAAAGGAAAACAAAAAGCACTTATGATGCAGGATGGCTGGTGTGCTAAAAGCAACAATATGGGGGCTGGAAATATAGCTCAGTGGCATAATCGCCTGCCTGGCAAGCACAAGGTCCTGAGTTCGATTCCCAGTACTCCCCTGCAAATAAAGCAGCAATATGATTTTGACGCTCAGAAGTGAGATGTGTTAGGCATGACATTAATCACTGCAATTCTTTAAGCAATGAAAATCCAGAAAAAATTTTAAAAATGGGTTACTTTTATTGGACCAATGGTAGAACAGAGGGAGCATTATTCTGAAATATGAGGGTATATCCTGACCTGGAATGGTGGAACAACTGAGATCGGGTTAACAAAAGTAAAAGCTCCTAGAACTATAAACTAGTAAGGAAAAAGTTACGTGGTCACCCTAATTTATGCTGTATCCTGGTTATGGATTAATGTGAGAGATAAACGATTCTTAGTTGGAACTCCATTATTTCACATTTTTTAATGGAAAGTATCCAAGAAAGATGTATTCTTGTTTTTAACACTGAAAGAAAGCACTCTTTGTGGAATATTCACAGTGCCTTCTCCAAAACATATGTAAACAGTAAAAGTATTTACCAGCAAACACTATGGGAATCAAGTCCCACTGGAGACAGTGAAAAAATCATGTCACCAGTGCCTCTCTTCTTGTTCTACCTTAACTAATGGGGAAGGAAAAGAAACCTAGAAATAAGAACCAGAACTTTTAAATAATAGATGGGGACATTGCTATGAGGGAAGTCAGTATGGTACATCAGAAAAGGGCCCTCTCCACTGCCAGTGGAACAACAGTGAGGGAGACAGAACCAAATAACCATTAAAGAAGTTAGAAAAATAGTGAGATCCTGGTTTCATCTTACTAAGAAATTAACAGGCTTTATTGCACGGACAGTAGGTTACATCTGACAAAGCTCAGGGAAACAAATTCAGAGAAGCAGCACACATACAATTCTCAAAATAAATGGAAGACATAAAAATATGAAGATGAGATGGGTCTTAATTCCAGTAACTATATCTCCAATAAGCCCCGAAATGGAACAAAAGCCATATCTAGATCAGGCTACATTATTGTATTAAATACATATACTATATTTCCTACTGTCTATGTAGCACTCAAACCTTACAACAAAAATGTAAAAGTGTAGAAAAGGGGCAAGAAAAAAGCAGTCGGAGATAAGGCCAGCATAAGAAGAAGCTCAGAGCAGGCACAATTGCTGGGATTATCTGCTAAGGAGGATAAACTATTATGACTAATATGTTAAAGTATCCAATAAAAATAGACAGCATGCAAGAAAAGAGGGATGATATAAACAGAGATTGAAACTAAAATAGAATCAAAAAGGAAGTTGAAGAATTCAGAAACAACAAAAACAGAAATTGATAATGCATATAATGGGCACTTTAGTAGCCCTGATAAGCCATAGAAAATAGTCAGTGAACTTGAAGACAGACCAACAAAAGTTCTTAAAATGAAATGCAAAGAAAAGAAAAAACTTCAGCAAATTTAAGAATTCTTCCACAGCAATATATGGAAAAGGCAACAAAATTGAACAGAAGAAATATAAACAACCTGCTTCTAAATAACCATTGGGTCAGAGAATATATCTCAAGATAAAATTTTAAATTCTATGAAATAAATAAAAATAAAACTATTAAAGTACAAGATAACTAAAATATAAAAGGACAAAAATATAAATTTATGTGACACATTGCTAGCAAATAATAATTAAAGGGGTATTTAACACATCAGATGCATGTTAGAAAATATAAATGATCTGGAATTAATAATCCAACATTTTACCTTATAAAACTTGACAAAAATTAAAGTAAAACTATAGCAAGAGGAAAGAAAGAACCAATGATTCCTTCAGGAATTTATGAAACTGACACTGTAAAGAAACTGGAGAAAATCAACAAATCAAGAATCTCATTCTCTGAAAACTTCAATAGAACAAATTAAACTCTCTTCTCAAGTAACCAAGGGAAAAAAAATAACAAAATTATCAGTATTAGAAATATGAAAACTTTGACTAATATTGAATCAATAGAAACCAAAATAAAACCAAAGGAATAATCTATTTAGAACTCTGATCAAAATCCTGATAACTATCACTAAAAGCACAAATCCTTGAAAGACATTACTATCAAATTAATACAAATAAAAATCAATAATATGAATACACACATATTTATTAAAAATGAATTCACATTTAATAAACTTCCAGAAAGAAAACACCAGGTCCATATATTTTCAATGATGAATTCTATGAACAATTTTCAGGAAGAAGTGTTACCAATTATTCACTATCTCTTCTAAAGTGTGAAAAGGAGGGGAAACTTTCTTTCTTTTTTTCTTTCTTTCTTTCTTTCTTTCTTTCTTTCTTTCTTTCTTTCTTTCTTTCTTTTTCTTTCTTTATTTCTTTTGTACCAGGAATCTGACTAAGGACCTTGTGCTTGCCAAGCAGGTGCTTGTGCCACTGAGCTATCCCTAGCCTGGGAATATTTCTTAATAAATTATTTAAAGTCTCAGATCCAATACCAAGACCAGATAAAAACAATATAACAAAACATTAAAGCATCCATTTAAATGTGTGAATCACAGCTGTCAATATAGAAGACTTATACAAAAGCAATATAGAACATTCCTACATTACAGGGCGTACTTTGTTACAAGAGAGTGGAAAATGCCCTGCTAATACTGCGGGTGGACCAGAATGTCTTCACTGCTATTCTTGCTCAACAGTGAACTGCAATTCCTCGCAGATGCAACAAGACACAGGGAGAAGAGAGGGTAGCACACAGATTACTGAGGGAGAAATATAAATCTTTATTTGAAAATTATTACATTTAAAGAATAATACTGAAATTAAAAGTCCACTAAATTTTTTTAAAATGATACATAATAACACCATAAAGATAAATATAAACCTAACAAAATATCCATCAGATTTACATGAAAACGGCTGTGAAAATACATGAAAACCAAAGATAATGTAAATAGAATAGAATATATTCTGCGTTGATCAATTGGAGAACTCAATATTGTTAATATGTTAATTCTCTCCAATTTGATTATTGACTAAAGATGCTCAAATAAATATTTCACCAAGATTATTTGTACATATAAAAATTGCAGTATTTCCAAGGAACACCAAAAGGGTCGGAACAGCCATCGCATAGTGAATGGGAGTGCTCTGGGAAGATTTCCCATAGGGGGTTTCCAAATGTGTAAAAGGGTATGGAATTATAATATAAAACATCATTTGATAAAAGAAAATATTTTTATATTAAAAGTCTATGTATAAGTGCTTAACTTAAAATGAGAAAATTCACACAAATTAAACTTTTTTAATGAAAGGAGAGCTAGAAAGGACAAGTTTAGTCAGTCTGGATCAACTTCAATGCCGCTTTTGTCTATAATGTCACCTGGTTTATTCCTGAGATAAATGAGTCCTATCATTCATCACACAGAATATTCATCATCTTTATTCCTCCTTATAATTAATTTTGTGTGGATAATTTTCTACCAGCTGAATACTTTACAAGATATGATGATGTTTTATCTTATTCTTACTATTTTTTTAATACCAATGCATTACAGTAAGTGCAGTGACAGGTTTATAAGCTCATTATTTTAGTAAAGAATGGATTGATCTTTTAAAATGTTTAATTGACCCAAGCTCTCAGGTTAATAAATTTTCATTTCAGAATTTTTTCAACACATTTGAAAACCTGGTTTGAACAGATTTTTGCTCCTATCTTGTTACTGAAAATATCAATTTGTTGATAAATTATCAGAAAAAAATTTTTCAAGGAAATAACTATCAGAACAATAACTAGTTATCCTCTTGTTGAGAAAAGAAAAGAAATAAAATCATACAATTTCACTTAGTGAGATTACTAATATAACTACCTCATCAACAGACTTTTTTATTCTTATTGATGGATGCAATGATATTTTACTAGTAAAAGATATAAAATGAATCAAAAAAAGTTAATTCTGTATGCATGCTATCTCTTCTCTTAAAATTAATGGTTTCCAGACTTATGCATTCTTTACAAGTTACAGAGCATATAAATTACTATTTAAATATGAAAATAATTCAGATATAACACTTTGTCACAATTTTTGAAGTTTATTGAGATAATATTCTATGTTTCTAAAGTATGTAGTAGTTCTGGAAAGTTTTTAAAGATATAAACATAGTAAAACTGACAAAAGTCGTATTAAAATTTTTTGGAGATTCCAGATTTTGTTCTTCATATATGAGCCATAAATTTTAATACTCTTTCACAAACTTGACTGTTTTAAGACAACAGATGGGAAGTAAAACCTAGAGATTTTATTAATATATGCATAATATATACGTATTTTTGGGATTCAGTAATAAGTAACAACATAGTTAACTTACAGTAGTAAGTAACATAATTACTTATGTCAATAAATAATTGTATCATTTTTAAAATTCACAATTTTCTCTGTTTTTATCACAGTGAAACTGAAGACTTACTCATTAATCAAATTCAACTCTGAATCACACATGCTCTAAGTGAGATGTCTGAGGTTGCAGCAAGAATACCTGCATAAAGTTAATGCTTCACCATTAAAAACAAGTGGCATTTCATTAAAGAAAAATTTCAGAATAAAAGGAAGCAAAAGAATTATTTATTCACATGCAATGTGGAAACAACTAACATTTTCATAAATTGCTTCTAAGACATTTCCTAAGAATAGTTGTTCTGTAATTCATGCTTACTTTGCAGACAACACTGAACAGAAATGCAGGGTGTTTTTAGGAGTCAGAATGTGTAGGTGGAAACACAGCCTCAAGTAATTAAACAGATGAGTCCCTGCAAATCTATGTATTCATATAGATGTGTAGGTAGACAGAGATACGCGATGACATATCCATATAGATATATAGATAGAGAAATATGAAAGAGAAATGGAGCAAGACAAAAATGTACAGTATGAAGATTTAGTCAAAAGCTGTCGTTTGTTTCAATATTTACTAGATATTTTCACAGAGTAGATAAGTTTCTATCACCACTAGCTGTATGTGTTTAATTTTATTCAAAATCTCATTTAAAGTAAAACCTCCCTAAGTTACTTGTATTTTTAATTGATTTGTTCAGTCCATGCTACATTGATTGGTATACTTTTTTCTAACATGTTGGTTATGAAGCTTGTTTTATATAAGATATCTCTTATCCCACAGAATACTTAATTATTTTTCATATTTTTTCATTAGTCTTAGAAATAATTGTGTTCTTTTGTTTTGTTTTGTTTTGTCAGTTGTAAACTCTTCTACTGGTCAGTGTTGTCAGCTTCACTGGATAAAAGGACTCCTGAATTGGCATTGGAGAGTGACCCACCGATCAGTTTAGAAGGATTCTGAGGAGGTGGGGCCTGGCTGGAAGGCGTGGGTCCTGGGGGCTTTACACTGAGGACTCCAGCTGGTCCCAGCGCCCTTTATCTTGGAGTCTTTGCTTGTTCCACACTTCTTCGATCCGGTGAGTTGAGCAGCTGTCTTCCGCCATGCCATTCTACTGCCTCGGAACCAGCTGACAATGGACTGTTTGAAATGCCTGTAACTGTGAGCCGTAATAATCCTCTCCTCCTTTATTTTTTGGGTTTTGGGTATTTTTTCCAGCAATGAAAACACCGACCAATATAGGATGTACGATAATAATTGTAGCATCTCTAAACAAAACTTCACTGTCAGGAGATGAATGAATAAGCTTTGAAGTGAGGTACCAGGGAGCTGTTATGAAAGGAGAGAGAAACAGAAGGAGGAAAACTCACATTTAGGAAGAATGTAAAACAAAATAGTGCTCAGGTGAACTACTGATTCACTCATCATCCAAAATAAGGGCAAACAAGCCAGGATAGGTCATGTGTGCCTGTAGTCACAGCACTTGGGAGGCTGAGGCAAGAGGATTGCTGGGAATCTGAGGCCAGCCTGGATTACACAATGAGTTCAAAGCCAGCCTGAAGTGCATAGTGAGACCCTGCCTCAAAAAGATAAAACAAAATAAGGGCAAACAATGATCTAAAACTAATTTAAGATAAACATGTTCAAAGTGATAATGAAAAAATAGTGTAGATAAAATTGATAAGTTCAGGAATAAAAATACATATATAAATTTTAAAAATGAAAAGCAACTACAGCAGGGCTTGGTAGCATACCCCTGTAATCCTAGCACTGGGAGGCTGAGGCAGGAGGATTGCTACAAATTCAAGGCCAGCCTGGGTACATAGTGAGTACAGAGGCAGCCTGAACTATACAGCAAGACCCTGTCTCAAAAAACCAAAAGGCAAAACAAAACAAAAAAGCAAATACATATGTTAAAAGTATAATCACTGAATATTAAAAAATAATATTTTACATAAATCTTATAAAATAACAGAGAAATAATTAGAATACTGATTTGATTATTTATCCAAGTGCTACACAAAGAATAGAAGTGATAAAAAATAAAGGATATGTTTAAAGGTTCCCACAAATTGACTGCAAGAATGAAGAGCAGGGCATATGGTGAATTTACAGTCTTTGACAGGATTACAGCTGAGACAGTTCAGGAATTAAAGACAGACTGACTGAAAATTCAGTGAATGTATATTAGGATGAATGAAAATAAATACATAGCCCTTTTCCATGGAAACATTTGAAGGCTGAATAAAAAAAAGAACTCTGAAAACACAATAACAGAACAACAAAACACAAAGAGCTAAACAACTACATACAAATGAAACACAGTTGAACTTTGAGCAGTCTTCACCTCAGCAACATTAACTGAGAAATGACTGTCAAATTAGAATTCTATATCCAACTAAAGGCACACACAAAGCTTTAGGGTAAATTTCTTTTTATTCAGACATTTGAAAGTGAAGACAATTTGTAGCACATATACAGAGAGTCAATACTAGAGATATTTTCAGTAAAATAAATTAACCCCAAAATGAAAAAGCGCTAAGCAGAAAACAATGGTCATAAAATCACATGATAAAACATGGCAAGACTATGCGAAGGAGAGAAGTAGTTTAACTTGTGAAGTTTATTTCATTGCAAAGGAGAGTTATAACAACTGGAAACTGTGAGTTAATGTATTCCTGTAAATCAAAAAAATATGGGTTATTAAAAAGTCAGAATTCAAGCATGTGTGTAGCATTGCTTCTAATACAGCATAATAATTTTTATTATTCTACTTTGCCTCTTAAAATTGGAAATAACAGCAAAATGTGCTAAAGTAATTCTCATACTATTAAAAATGTACAGGAATAATAAGAATTAATATTTTTCTGGTATGTAGTGCAAACATGAAGTAGGTGGACATTTGTAGTATGTTCTACCTACCACTAAAAAGATGACAGAATTCAATACAGAGTTGTTAGAGTGGCAGAGGGCCACGGACTGGCATAAAGAACATCTTACCACTGAAATAGGAGTGGTGTGGAGGCCAAGAAACACACAAACCAGAAACCAGAGAAAGAACAGTGCACTCGAACTATTCTACTAGAACTAAGCATCTTGTACAGTAGTCACCACATATTGAAAGGGATTGGATTCACCTAAAATTACTACTTTACATTCAGTTTTTGTTATTTACTTGTTTAACGCATAAACTTAACCAATAGACAAGATTTGCGTTCAAGACTTCTCAAAGCTAAGCCAAAAAATGTGAATTAAAAGAAAGCACCAATATCACAATGACACACTGCATTAGTTACTTATTGTTCCTGTATCAGATTAAAACAAATGCAATATCTTAAAATAATATAAATATATTATCCTGCAGTTCTAGAGATCAGAACTATGAAATCAATACAGAAAGTTTGATCCTTTTTGGAGGCTCAAATGGGGAAATATATTTACCTTTTTTCCAATGCACTTGGGGACCTGCATTTCTTGAATTGAGACAAATTTTTCCATCTACTAATTTAATCACCACAGTTTCTACTTTTATTATATTATCTTTTCTTCTAATGTAACTCCTCCTTCTTCTAATCTAACACCTCTTACAAGGACCACTGTGCCTAGATAACACGAGGTATTATCTCATTAAGATCAAATTAATCATGATGGAAAAAACTTCTTGAAGCCCAGGAATTGGGAAGTGGACATATTTGGGTGCATATTAACCTTAGGTCGGAAAAACAGTGAAGAAGGTGATTTATGAGTTGAATAAATGTAATCTGGTACAAATCCACCTATAAATTTTATTATATTTCATTCAAAATGTGATTAGAACATTTCAAGACACATGATATTGTTGGGAAGAGTAATTTTGCAGAAGAATAAAGATAATAAGAACTCTCTATTGTCCATGATAACATACAATTTTACCATTTAATAAATAAAAATATAGGGTGTTGACTGGTATCAGCAGATGGGATTTTATGTGGGAAATATGACGCAGATATTGGGATTGTTATACATAATTATCAATTTGACTGTCTTGGAACTGCCTAAGAGATGAATAAAACATAATTTTGTGTGTTACTTGGTAGCTCGTACAAGCATAGCCTGGTGATTTACATCTAGTCCCTGGCCCCTTCGTGTCTGGCAAATTCATGTGATCTACTTCAGCAGCTCTGTTCTGCCATTCCATTCTGACATCATATTCTTGTCTTGAAGCTTTACAGTCATGGATGGAACATTTGGAATCAATGAAACCTCTCCTCCTTTAAAGTGTAGGTGCTAGGTATTGTGTCTCAGCAGTGGAAATATCAGCTAAGACAGAAAATTGATGCCAAAAAAGTGGGGCCATTGCTGTGACTATACCAGAAAATGTGGTTCAAAAGCTTTTGTGGGAGTTTAGAAAGGTTCGGAGGTTCAGGGTAAACAAGCGCTAATATTATGCAAGCAAAGCCTGATGGTTGGTTCACGTCAGAGCTCAGAGAAACAGAGTGCTGATAAGAATGCAGACTATAAATGTCAGGTTCATAAGATCTGGGGAGCCTATTGAGACTTGAACTTAAGGCACTGCACATTATTTCTGTCAAAGAACTTATTTTAATTTTGTCCAAGTCCTAAGATTTGTGTAAGGTTGAATATAAGGTTTGTAGATTTGTTAATCAGGCAGAGAAAACTTCAAGGAAGCTCAGTGTTTAGGCTGTGGCATGAGAACTATTAGTCAATTTTAACCAGATTTATAGAATAAATCAGGAACAAAAAGCAGAGCAGAAGGATTAGAAAGTATTAAATTTTAGCCAAAAATGAACAAAGTGTAAAGTTGGGGCCAAAGGAGGTGTAGTTAATGAAGAGATTAACATTATTATTTTAAAAAGCAGAATACTTCAAATAGGGATGTCACAGAAATCAGCACCACCCATTGGTGCAGGGTGAAATGTGCAAAAATGTGAATATTATATCTGCAAAGACAGATCTTGGGCCCCTGTTTCAGAAAGACTGCCTAGACGATTACTTGCCTAGGATTTTATTTCTCTCTTCTCAGCCATCTAGTCTTCCAGAGGCCTGCAACAATGATCCAAGGGGACTGCTGCTACTATTCCAGTTGGTGGCAGATCATGGCATTGTCCAAGTGATGCATGTGCATGTGTGTGTGTGTGTGTGTGTGTGTGTGTGTGTGTGCATTACACAGATAAAATAAGAATGGTGGGTTCATGTACACTTCTCTTTAGACTTCAAAGAAGTCTGGGGAAGCCAGAGCATGTGTCCCTGAGAGATGAATGAAGGAAGGTGTAGGAACAAATCTGAAAGTACAGCAGAAATTCCAGGAAGACAGATAAGTCAAGAACATCTTCCAAGGAAAGCTACTGGCAGTGATCAGTGTCTGCCCATGAGAGAAGCAACAAAGACTGCTAGTAACAGATCCATAAGGGTGAGGCTGTCGAAGCCCTCGGAGAATCACATCTCACCACCATGAATATTAGACAGGAATTCATGTGACTTAATATTACTACTGCAGGTTTTGAATCTTGCTTTGGTCTTATGCTTTTCTATTTTCCTTTTGGAATAAGAATATTTACACTGAGTGTTATATTTGGTAATTAAGTAGCTTGGTTCTTGAATTTTACTGAGGTTTGCAGTTAAGAGTATGACTTGTGTCTCGGGGGGCTTTGTCAAAGTTTTAAGAAATACTGGAATTTTTGAGAATTCATAAAAGGAGCTATTCAGTTTTGGGATAAGTGCATGATAGTTTTATATTAGATGTATTATGAACATGTTACTGTCTATGTGGAGGTTACACATGGTTTAAGAAGAGTGTTTGGGTGTCAATTTAGCAAGGGTTGAAATGCAGTGGTTAAGCTTTCCAACCAGATTA
>NW_004955426.1:16085886-16168126 GCF_000276665.1 Chinchilla lanigera
GATATACTGGATTTTACATTCATTACATGTCCAATGAATGCGTGCACCCTCTCAGCGTGACCCCACTATGTGTATATAATATATAAACACATTTTCTTTTATTTTTGAATTATATTAAATTAGACTTCAGGAATAAAAATATTTTATTATAATACTTTGCAGTTTCTAGTTCTTCTAATGCTCTTCCAATTTTCTATACCAAATAATTAATGTTTCATTGTAGTTCAGTATTCATCTCAGCCTAAAAGTACTATACATGGCTGAAAATATTTTAATGCCTGACATAGACATTGAATGCACTTTAATTCTTGAGGATTTAAAACACACAGAGTGTAATATATGTAAGTATTTCATTCTGTTCTGTGGAACAGTTGTGCTTATAAAACTCAACAAATAATTCATGTTTTCATCTGTCAGTATGAATGCTGTAATCTGAATATGATTTAGTTGGAAAGTCTACAAAGCAAAGAACAATATCAGGAGATCAAAGTTGAATAAATGATAGGTGTAGTACAGATAAACTTTCCCACCTCAAAGATTTTGTATAATCCCACTGATGAATAGAGAAACACAGACATCTCACATTTCTATTGTTATAACAACTAGGATTTAGACACAGTTGAATAAGTATTCATAGCAAAATAGATTCAAATAAAGGAAATTGTGAGAACTACATGTATATTTTAAACTCTGTGAAAGTACTTAGCCTAAAAACATATGAAAACCTGTAAAGAGTAACAGGTCCAAAATGTGCATTTATGAAGTAGCATGCTCTTGATCATGACTTTTTCCTCATCAAATTGAAAGAAGTAAACGCAGTTTAAGTCACTTAATAAATATGGGAACTTATGTGTTCTTATTCACTTTATTTACCAACTTTTTAGCAACATGTCTATAAAGTAAAAACCTTTCTCAATTTTTTTTCAAGATATTTAATGCTAAAGAGCACAGATGACTTACAATCAATGATATTTCACACTATATTATCATATACTCCATGATAATTGTTGAAACTTTGAACTAACAAGACTGATGTCGAAACACGAAGTGTGGGTGCATGTCTCAGACCCAGGTGGAGAGGTGTGCTGGGCCCATCAGAGGAGCATAGGAGCAAACCTAAGAGTCTCAGAGTTCCAAGGCCCTCCTGCATTGTTTCTACTGACTGGGAATTTGCAAGCTGAGAAACAGATGTGGCATTTGTTAGCCATAAAGGCTTTCTTTTAAGTGCATGTGTGTTTTGGAGTTTTAGTTCATAAATACTACAGAATTGGAAAATTCAACTAGCTAATTTTATTTTCTGTATTTTCTCTCTTCCCTTTATCATAGAATACTCTTGTTTTATCAAAAATAATATGATGTAACTTACAGAAATGTACCACCACACAAAATTCTTCACATGAGTTTCTTTAAAGTGGGTAGAATCTGACTAGGTTTCGTGTGTAAGTACAAGTAAAATTCAACCAGCTGGGGACAAATTTCACTGGTACTGATGTCCCTGGGAGACAGTCAGGTGGAAATGATGCTTTAGTATTTTCCAAGTGGTGACTTTTGCCATTTTGTTTGATGGAAGGACACCTGCACCAGTTTAATTTCTCCTCATATTTCTGAGACTGCTGGCTACCTGCTTGCTTGCCCAATAGTTACAAATAATTGCCGAACAGTCTTGAAGGATTGTCGTGAGTTTAAATGAATCATTTTTAAGGTTTTCCATCCTTTAGAAGGTCCAGGCTCATGGACTGCCCAATATTTTTTGGTCAGCACTTTTTGTTCTGTCAGTGAAGAAACTGTTAGAATTTTAAAAATCAAAGAAGCAGCTTTCTATCCTTAAATCTACAGAACATGGATAGGGGCCTAGGCAGCTGAATTTTTGAGGAAAATGAAAAAGATAGTAGGTATGACTAAACAGAAGCCTATAGTTATCCCTCTGTTTTCACATCTTTTGGATCAATTTTTTTTCTTCAGTTTCTTTTTTTATGGTAAAATAAGATAGGGAGATTCCTTTATTTGGAAGTGTCCTTGCTCTGTGAACTGCTCTGAGGAAAGAAGGGATGAAAACATCCGATTAGGCTTTCTTGTTATCTTTCATGTAGGAGTAGAAAATAAGTCTCTGAGCTACATTCCAACCGCGCTGCTTGGTGCAGAACACAGGCAAACCCAGACGTCAGCAGAGGACGCATCATCCCGCATTGCCATTTGTTCCTCTGCAGTGAGTGGCTCTTCCATGAATCAGATTTAAAACACAGCTCAAAGCAATAATAAGTATTGTAAGAACTTAAGAGAATTAATATAGCTTTCAAGCACCCGTTTTACTCTTACTTTCACTCAGAATATCATCTGACTTTCAGTATTTTCAATGCAAGGGGCCATTCTGAAAGTCAATAAGCAGCACCAGAATCGTTAATATAATGTGGTTCATAATTTGCTTCCTTTGTGCTATCAATTATTTTATTAACTACTAACTGTCTATTGCATACATGCCAATAAATATAGTTTACTTATGGGGCTTAAATGAAATACCCATTATGTATTTTTCTATGAAACATAACTTTAGCTTCCATAATTGTTACAACTCATAACACAGGTTCTATTATTAGGATACTCATCATGAAGATGCTAAAGTGAGGTAAGAGAGGTTATTTAAAACTTATGAGGTAATAAAATTAGTACAATAAGAATTTTGGATGTGAACCCAACCAATCTGGATTCAGAGTAGCTCCTTTTAATCACTGAGCAAGGTAAGATGAAAATTACACCCACAGTCAGGAAATACCAACTTTATGACTGCAAAGTTCAGGTAGGAAATGATCTTTCTAATGAATGTCTTGATTTATCACTATGCTTACAATATCGCTATTCATGATTGACTTTTATAAGTAAAGCATTATCGCAGCACAGATAATTCATTTATGTATTATTTGTGGCTATTTTCTTACTGAAGCAGGAAAATTGGGTAGTTCCAACGGAGTTCAACTGATACACAAAGTAAACAAACAAACAAGGTCTACAACTTTAATGACACTTTTCATCTGAGTCAGTCTCTGAAGTGCCCCAGTTTTCATCAGTCTACTTCAAAGAAGACCAATTAATATCAAATGAATCAAGCTCAAAATCCTTTGGAACTGTTAGTTAGCTTTAATCCTACCTGTTTTTTAAAACAAGATACATTGGTGTTAACATGGAAAACTACTCAAAAAATTATAACTAAACTTTATGTATTACTTGAAAAATATGGAATTTCACTGATGTTATTATGTTGCATTTATGATATTGCGATGAATGATGCATACCATCAGACTTTATTTAACTCATTATCTTTAGAGAAGATACAAAAGTAAATTCATCAATTTTTATATAATATCTTGAGTAAGTTCACAAAACTTTATCAGATGGTATGACATACTTATAGGGTAAAGCTATTTCTCTTTTTCTAAGAGTTACATATCTCATACATGTTAAGCACTTTTTCATATGATTCAGGACTATCAATTCATAAAATATCACAATAATTATTAATATAGTGCTTCCTGTTGTGAAAATATAGGTCCAATGGAAAAATAAATAGAATTTGCAAATACACAGTAGCAACAAAAATACTGAAATGAAGAACATAAAGCTTCGAATGTTACATGTTTTGGCCCATGGGGTCTGAATCAGCCCACACAGGATAGTTTTTAGTGGCTGGCTAGAAGCAATAAAACTGTACATACTAAAAATTGAGAATTCATTGTATGACATGTATAGTTAATCTTGTCTTTAAGGTATGTACATATTTGTTTAACATTTGTCCTATTATGCTGTTGAAATGAAGAGTTTGAATTAAATCAAATTTATGATTTTTCCCCAAATTCATTGATAAATCCATTTTGGGTAAGAATTGTGTCACCAGTATGGACCTATGCTCCATGTTTAGTTATTTTCAGGAAGCCCCGATAGACCAAGGTTCCGTGACTGCTGTAGTGAAAACTAACAACAGCACAGTATCCATGCTCCCGAGCTGGAAGCTATCCCTACAGAACCAAGTACCAAAGCTAACTCAGAGGTTTCTGCTACCACACGGGCACACACTGACCCAGCCAAAAAGGCTCACGGGCCACAGACTCAGAAAACAGACCTGCACATTTAAGACCTCAGCAGCAGGTAGACCCAGATTCTGGGAAGGCTGTTTGGTGAAGGACTTTTTCAGCCCCAAAGATAGTCTTAGAACTGGAAGATGTGATAATTTCTCCAAGTGTTCAGACATGAGTACAAAGCTATAATGATCAGAAGAGGATTAGAGAAACATGATATCACCAAAGGAACAAAACAAAGGACCAGAAGCTGACACTGAGGAACAGGAAATATATAAGCTATGTGACAAAGGATTCAAAAAAAAATATAAAAAAGACACACTCAGTTACAAAGGAAGACAGACAAACAAAATCTGATATAAACACTGAGCAAGGTGACATAAAACACAAAGAAAACCTAGAAAATTCTAAATCAGATACACATGACTGAAGTGAAAACATTAATAGTCAGTGGGAGACTTGACCAGACAGAAGGAGGAATGAGCTCAGAGATAAGTAATCTGAAATTATGTATGGAAAGGATTAGTCAGAGGGAAGGAAGAGGGAGCAGGAAAGGGCTGAAGGGAGGGCAAGAGGGAGAAGAGAAAAAAGCATCAAAAACTGAAAAATTCTACAGATCTACTGGATACCATTAAGTAAACCAGTAGAGGCATTATGAAAGTGCCAGAAAGGGAATGTAAGAAAGCATATTTAAAGAGATAATAACTGAAAATTTATTAAATCTGGAGAGCTTAAACATTCCAGAATGCTTACATTTACAGATTGTAGCCTATAGATTAAAATATATTACAGATGTAATGTAATCCCTTTAAAAATAAAAATGATGCATTTTAAAGAAAAAGAGTCCTAAATTTTATACAAAACCTGAAACATGCTCCGAATACTCAAAGCAATATTGAGCTAGAAGAACAAAGCTCTATGCATTACATATCCAGATTTCAAAATTTGTTACAAAGTTACAGTCATCCAAACATTATGGTAATGTCATGGGGGAAAAGGACATATCAAAAAATGATAGAGAGAATATGAAAATATATTCAATACCATCACTCATGAACATATAAACATGAACATATAAATGAAAATCAAAATGAGCTATCACTTCATACCTATTAATATCTATTAAAATGGATTGTGTCAGCAAGACAAGGTGGATGGGGAAGAGAATGAGCATGCATGTGAAAGAGAAAGAGAGAGAGAGAGAGAGAGATTATTTCCAGGCTGTGGGACTCCATGTACACTGGTAATGGGCATGTAAATTGTTATAAACATACCTTATGGAGAGCAGCATGGAGTTTTAATAACTAAAAAACCCATGAAAATAAGGTAAATGGTGCAATTTATCAGTCCCACTTGCAAGTATATAGCCAAAGGAATGAGAATCAGAAAATAGAAGAAATATCTACAGTCCTGTATTCATTAAGGACACTTAGATGTCCATTAACAAATAAATAGGGGCTAGGGATTTAGCTCACCAGCAAAGTGCCTGCCTGGCAAGCGCAAGGTCGTGAGTTCAGTTCCCGGTACCGGAGAAAAAACAAAAAAACAAACAAACAAAAAAAAAAAATAAATAAATGCACCAAGAAAATGTGGTAAATACATATATTGGGTTGTTGAAACTTAAAAAGAAAGAAATCCTGCTGTTTGCAAGACGATTGCATTTGTTGAATGTTATGATCATTGAAGTAAAGTGGACACAGAAAGGCAAATACCACCTGACATAAGTTATATACTATACCTAAACTAGTGAAGCTCACCAAAGCAGACAGAAGATTGGTAGTTGGCAGGGAAAAAATGGAAGAAGGGGGAAATAGGGAAGGTTTAGCAAAACATACAGTTTCAAGCATATAAGATACAAAAGACTTATAACTTATTTTACAGTGCAACATCAATATTTAACAATATTATACTTTACATCCAAATACCTGCAAAGAGGACAGATTCTGTGATAGGTGCTCTTACCACAAATAATAATTTTAAAAAGCGAGATTGTGAAGAAATTTTTGAAGGTAATGGTGAGGTTTAGATGATAGACTATGGTGCTTGTTTTACATATGTATAGCTATTTCCACACTCATCAAGTTGTATCTATTAATTATGAGCTTTTTTATATAAAATGTTAAATGCAAAATGTATAGTTAAGGGCTGGGGATTTAGCTCAGCAGCACAGCACCAGCCTGGCAAGCGCAAGGTTGTGAGTTCAATTCCCAGTACCAGAAAAAAAAAAAAAATGTGTAGTTAAAATGAATTTAATGAATTCATTTGGTATACTGAAATTTAAATGGTTTAACATATATAGCAATCCCCACTGATATGGCAATTTATAATTGTAGAAGTGGAAAGATACAGTATTCAATGTCACCCAAGCTTATTTTAAAAAAAAGAATTTTATGAGAACACTGGTCAATGGAATACATTTTGTAGAACAAAATTGATGTGTTATAAGTCTTTTGTGTCTTATATGCTTGAAACTGTATGTTTTGCTAAACCTTTCTTATCTCCCCCTTCTTCCATTTTTCCCCTGCCAACTACCAATCTTCTGTCTGCTTTGGTGAGCTTCACTAGTTTAGGTATCATATATAACTTATGTCAGGTGGTATTTGTCTTTCTGTGTCCACTTTACTTCAGTGAGCATAGCATTCAACAAATGCAATCATCTTGCAAAAAGCAGGATTTCTTTCTAAGTTGCAGCAACCCAGTATATATATTTACCACATTTTCTTGGTGCATTTATTTGTTAATGGATGTCTAAGTGGCCTTAAAGCATACAGGGTTGTAGATATATTTTCTATTTTCTGATTTTAATTCCTTTGGTTATATACCTGCAAGTGAGATTGATAAATTGCACCATTTACCTATTTTCAGGGATATTTTATTGGAAAAATATACTTTAGCATGGTTTTCCATTTTGTATTTCTTCTAAATTTGAAATTTAAATTTAAAATTCAAATGATACTGCTTTCTGAGTATATTGCCTGAATTTTAAGAAATAAGGATGATCATTTTCTCAATCGAGAACAAGGGACCCATAAGCGCTCCAAAATTCTTTCCGCAGGAAACTTTACTATAACACACCTCATCTTCTTTACTCAGAACCTGAACTCATTTTCACCATTTTCATGTGGATGCAGTGAGTGGGAGTTCTTAGTCTTCATTATCACTCTCTGTATAGATCATCTTTTCTTTTAAGTCTCTTCTGAAAAACAATACAATCATCATCAAATATTTACTTTCTTTTCTCTTTTAATTATTAAACTCCCAGTTTCCGTGGCACAAACAAGGCTCCAATTGAAGATAATATTTCAGAGAGTCTTTTACAATCTTGAATATGTGATGAAGTTCTCACAAAGTCCATGCCAGCTCCTCCCATGTCAAATTCACCTTCACTTCCTCTTTTACTACGGACTACGGAGCTGTCATGGTTGTGATGAACTCTCTTATGGCTAGGCTGTGACAAGATGTGAGAGCAGATGTGTCAGGAGATGTGGGAACCACAAAATACTGGGTAACAATATACCCTACAGAACCAAGAAACCTATCATGTTGGAACTCCTAGCAGCAGCACATATTTACTTAGGAGAGAAAGTAACCTGATCCTCATTTAGCAGGGACAATTGGTTTCTTTTGAAGTACCTGAGGAAGCATGTTTGTTAATATATATCATATCTCAAAATGTTAGAACTTGAAGTTATTCCTGTTTTTATTCAGTCATCCACTGTGCTGTCTCTTGTTCACTGGTCAGAAAAACAGTCAAAATGGTCCACAACCTTAAAACACACTTTCTCTTCTAGACTGAGAATGATATTTTATTCTAACTGTAACAACCAGGCTGGAAAGGCTGGAATTACCTATATGGTAACATAAAAGCATCCATTAGGTTCTAGTGATGTTCTTTATCTGATCTGATGGTGGCTCGCAACTTATTTTCCATACGTGTTCTGGTAGCAGTTCCTTATTGTTCATCAACACCTTGGGAGTCATTTAACAGGACTGACAAAGGGTGTGTATTTTGAAGAATCCTGCATGAGTGTTTCTATGCTTGTGCATTTGATTGCATTGCTATTTTCTGAATTACCATCTATTTTCAATTATCCATGCTCTGTCCTTTCTGTTAGTGTGTATAATCAAGTGTTGAGTTCAGTTAACAAACGTGGGTGCCTGGGAGGCATTAGAAAATGCCTTACTAAGTATTTTTTAATACTGAATTGAATTAAGTGGAAAGATTAAATGTGTTTAAAGAGATATGAGGCAATATGATTATGCTTCCCTGTAACTTTTTATGTAAACAATAAGAAATAAATTTTTAGGTGAAACATGATTATAATGCTGTCTTGCAGTAAATAGTGTATTGGAAGGTTGTATCGTGAACTACTAAAATTTAACAGCTGCATTATAATAAAGACCCATTCACATAATTATTAGCTCTATAAAAATTTAGGTTTAATATAAGACATAGGCAATTCAAGTACTATCACAAATAAAAGATTTTGAAATTAACCTATGATTCTAACTTCAATTTATCCTTTGCATCCAGTTTTATAAACTGATACATTATGCACATTTTGGAAATTTCATTGCTTTTTAAATAACCTAAATGCCACATTAACAATTTTTAAAAACCAACTCAATTATAGATGCATAAGTTCATTTTGGGATATATATTATGAGTTGGGAAATGTCATCACATCCTTCATCATCGCATTTTTTATGTCTTCCTGTGGTGAACACCTGTGGCTTATTGGCAATGTGTTCATTTTTTAGGACTATTAAGCACTCTGTATTTTTAGAGTGGATCAACTCAGTGTTATCTAACACAGGTGTTTCTATAATTGTGATACATTGGGAAATGTGCAGTGCTCAAAAGCTTTCAGGTTCCCACTTCTACCTGGATGATAAAATATATCTCATATGCGATGCAGTTTAATTGAAATGTTGTTAAAAGGTTAAGTATAGATTTGCTTAATTGATTTTTAATAAAGTAAACAGATACTTCCTTTTAAACATTTGACATTTAACAATATATAGAATAGTTTTGTGAACAATTTTCATATGAAAAACCAAGCTTTCTCCAAAATCTATAAGAAATACAATTATTCAAAAATTATCAAGTTTGTCACTACCATCATAGAATTTTTGGAGGCCACTTATTTTATGAACAATACAGATAATCATTGAGACATATGTCAATTAAATATAAATCTTTATTTGGATATAAATTTATTAAATTCTACAATATCAAGATATGCTTTCATACTATTTGATATACAAAATATGTGTATACATGTAGGTTTATTTTTAAGTCATTGAATGTAGAGTTATTATCCTTAGGTAAATGAAAGTCTAGTCCTAGTAAAATCTTCTAATTTGATTTTATCTTAATATTTGATAGAGTTAGAATCATTAGAAATGTACCCAAGTCTTCACCGATTTTACATCTTTGCTTATTCTGGATTGAATGTTTCTTCCTTTAGCTGAGAAACAAATTCATATGTTGAATCCCAGTCACCAATGTGACAGTATAAAAAGGTAGATCCTTATGTAAAATGATTAGAACATGAGAGAAAAGACATCTTGAATAGGATTAGAACTTTATAGTTGAAGCAAAGGGAACTCATTGACTTCTTGTACTATGTGAAGACACAAGAAGTAGACATCCCACAACCTGGAATAGTCTCCTCACCATAACCCAACCATGATGCCGGACTTCAGACCCCACATTGTGAGAAAAAGAGTTTGTTCTTTTTAGGCCACTCAATTTATGGTATTTTCATGTAGTAGCTAAACAGAGTACAACATTATTGGTATAAATATGAAAAGGAAAACTCAAATATACCACCGCCCAAAACAAGTGTCTCTCTCAGTGAAACATTAATTAGTAGGGGCCTTGTTTGCTTCAACTAACACTATGTTTATCAGTTCCATCAGCAGTGATCCTTCCTTCAAATTTCTCAAGAGGAAGTTGCAAACCATAATTGTTAACACTAATAACAAGGCAGAAGCATCGAGAACAGCAGCAGTGTCGCAACTGGGAAGGTAAGCGTTTATTACAGCACGGAGCTGATGAGGATTTGACAAGGATTTCTAAAACAGTGATCGTTTCACTCAAGTTTGCAACACCTATGTCTAAAGAAGTCACAAAGTGCACAGCAAGATATGACGGAACACACATCTGGGTAAACAGTAACTGCAGAGTCTTTGGTCCTGTTCTTCAGATTTTCAGAATATTCAATTTTTATCAGTTTCAAGAGTGTCATGGTGATTTGTGCTGTTAAGGTTGCTGCTGACAACTAGATCACCACTCACCAATGAGCGCATTATTTGAAGAAAAAAGAATAATAACTTACATTGTAGATTTGTGTAGTGCAGCGAGAACTCTATCAGTGAATAGGGAACACAACAGCTTTGTGAACATTTGAATGACAGCTACCATAAAATGAAGTTAGTCACGAAAACAAAGACAAGAATCCTTTCATCTTTTCCTCATCATTCTATGTAAAAAATTTACAACTTTAACTAAGAATGAAGTGTTTGTGAGTGTCCCAGTAGGATCAGTCCTCCACTCACGGGCTTCAAATGTATCTGAAAAAGGAATAACACTAGTTATATGGACTTTTTTTTGGTATATCCTTTTGCCATCCCTTTGAATGGTCCACAACTATATAAATGAGATTAAATTTAAATTAGCAAAAATATTAATAATATCTAGTTGTTGTGAATGAATTAAAACAAATAAATAAAAGATAGGTTGTCTTTTCATCTTTATTGTGTGTGTATGATTGTTTAACATAATAAAACCCAGATACTAAGCAAAAGAGAGAAGGTTTGCTCACCTTACTCAAAATGTTTGTTGCGTTTCCTGGCTAGAAATGTCTTTATTTCTAGCATCTTCTTTATTTCCTTCTTGTCAAAATATAACTCAGTAAAAGAGTAAAATATCTGTCAATCTTTTTTGCTTCCAAGTGAATTGAAAGCAATAAACATGCTTCTCAAAGAATTGCATTTTGAATATTATGTTTAAAGAATGAATTAAATTGTCTTCTTAGCAAGTCTTCAGTTGAGCAACAGTATTGTGGGAAGTAGGATAGTCATCAAAGAGCTGTAGGGGAAACTTTTTCATCAGAAAGTAGGAAAATATTGCTCTGGAAGAAGTTTACAGATCTGTGGAAATACAGTCCTACTATACTCTGTAAGAAGTGTTAATCTACATATGTCATTTATGTTTCTGTTTCTACCAGTCTTTATTCTATTGAACTATAGAGCACAATTTCTTTTTTTATTTTAAACAGACAAAGAAAGGAGACAAAACACAATAAAAAATACAGAATTTCAACACAAGATGATAGGAAATTAACAATGATTATTATATCGCATACTGTTATCTTCAAGGTAGTTGCTCATATTACCAGGTACAGGCATGCAAAACTGATCCGACAATAAGAGCACTAATGGTGCCTTTCAATGAACTAACAGAAATTACTAGTTCAACTATCTTAGTTATTATGTGTATTTGGAAATCTGCATTATTATTTGGGGAATTATGTTCATCTGGCATCTAACATAATTCCCCAAATACCAATGTGGATTTGAAAATATTGTTTTCTGATGTTACACATACTTATAATACATGTCTGGTTGAGCAACCTGAAAATCTAACATGTACCTTCAAAACTCACTTTCAATTCTTCTATCCTGTATATTATCTCTTCATTAACTTCCATTCCTACACCAGTTTTTATATCTCTTTATTTCAGTATTCACCAACTTCGTTGTAATTCTTCACTTGTTTAATGAATTTTTGTTTTGTTGTGTTTTTTGTTTTTCTTCCAGTACCGGGAATTGAACTCACAACCTTGCGCTTGCCAGGCAGGCTGTGCCGCTGAACTAAATCCTCAGCCTTGTTTAATGAATCTTTTTCTCATAAACCAGAAAGAACATAATCTAGGAGTTGCATCATCTTTGTTTCTCAAGACACACTACACTGGTACTACTAAAATTTTTGAAAGATTAGTAAATATTTTTATCCTTTTTGTCTTTTCCATGCATTCATTTGTAGTCTGGCAACCTTAATAAAGCTGTTTGAATGACTCAGATTCTTTTCCTTACTGTTTTTTAAAAGAAAAATTTTAATGTATATTTATTTTTTTCTATAATTAGAATAACAATTGGTCTTACTTACCTGGAAATTCCTAAAATGTCTCCCCTTATTCCATAAATTCCCTGACATTTTAAATAGGTTCTATCAAAGATGAATCTGACAAAACTGAACCTTAAATTGGAAGCAGTTATTTATAGTATTCAATCAAATATCTTGTTGTGTGAATTTGTTGGAAGGCTTAAGTGACAGCAGAGACACTCTGTTTCCTAAATAACCTTCATACTTGTTTCTAAGGTGCTGTATTTCTCAATAATTCTTCTTACTGTCTCTTCTCCCCTCCAGGATTTCACAGAATTACTGTTAGCCACCAGTTAAGAATAGGCATTGTTCTTGTCTTTGAATGTGAGTCATTTTACAAAAGACCATAAACTCAACCTATACATGTTAACTTATTTAAGAATCTCTACGTTATTGACACGTGTATCTAGACCTTAATCCTTATCATGACAACACAACTTGCCTGTGCAGCAGAAAGAAGAGATTAAAGTTCAGATGGAAACATCTACACTTTAAAAGAAGAATTTAGGGCCAGGCATTTAGCACAGTGACATAGTGCCTGCTCGGCAGGTCCTGAGCTTGATTCCTGTTACAAAAAAAAAAAAAGAAGAAACATTTAGATGCAACTGTTCATTATACAATAGGAAAAATGTATCTCTTATGTTGAACCAACAATATACATATCCATCCTCACTCATCTGTATCAATATTTTGTTGCCTTTTCTTTTTGATTTTTGTTTTTTGGGGGGTTTTCTTGGTACTGGGAATCGAACTCAGGACTTTGTGCTTGCTAGGCAGGTGCTCGTGCCGCTGAGCTATATCCCTAGCCTATGTTGTCTTTTCTTAAATCAAAATATAACTGCCTAGTATATCCTGTTCTCTAAATTATGGAAGTGATATCAAATCCCTATGAATTCCTGTGAAATAAGCATAATTTTGTTATTTTAAGTGCATAGATTATTTTACTCCTCACAGCAAATGTATAGGGAGAAATTCTTTTGCAAATATAAATCAGAAAAGGAAAGTATCTTGCTTTCAGTAACATTTGTGGTTAGTGGTAGAGGTAATATTTATATCCGGAGACTCCGAATCTAAAGCTTCTGTTTATTGACTGAAATAACCAGACTTTTTCCAACACTGCACATGTAATTACTGTTTGATGCTGGGTCTGCCTTCTTCCTAATATTAATATATGCTAATCTTTGGACACTAATAACACCACATCAAAGGCTGGCATATAGGGCACTAATGATATACTTGGTGGTCTTGATAGTGATCTCAGCAGATAGGGCATAAGTGAGATTTGATTGTCAAAATTCCTTAAAGGGTGCTTCCTTCTTGACTGATTTAACTGGTGAAACAATTAAAATAGCTTTTCTTTTCCCATCTCACAGATACTATCAAGTGATTTATTACTACATACAGCTTTTTATTGTGAAAGTTTTTCTCATATATTTGATGAATTGGACCTAGGAAGAAGCGCCTTCCTTAAACCATATTTTTTAATCAACTGAGTATGATATAAGGTTCAGAGAGTAGTACTGTCTCTGCTGGGACCACACAGCTCTTTCACTGGGCACTTATTGCGGGATGATTGATGGGATGAAATAGCTCATGTCTGGAGATGGGAGCAGACAGGAAAACAGGATAAGCAGAAATTTATTTTTAAGGCAAAATGATCCCTATGCTTTTGGTTCTTTATAATATTACATATTGTTTGAAATGAGAGAGGAAATTCTTTTAACTGCAAAGTGCAGTATTAATATTAAGGAGTCATTCCAAAGTGGAATACAAGCTCAAATTTATATCAGTGAAAGTGGAGAAGGACTATTTCAGCAGAACACATGTTTGAAAGAGTTCAAGAATTTGAACAGTTGGGAAAATAGCCTCAAGCTCAAGATTTGGATTTGACACTCTTGAGTTCTAATAAGTCCTGTTTAACATCAACTACCATGTCAAAGTTACAATGCTTAATTAAGGTTGTTTTCTTTTTTAAAAGTAAACTGAAGTCTTTGTCATAAATTAGGGCATCTTAATCTGAAAACTCATTGGTAAAATAAAAATTAAAAAAACACACAAAAGTATATAAATAAAATTATTCTATTTGCTTTTAGTTTCTGTGCCCTAAAGTTCTATGTTTAATGAACAGTATTTTTCCTGTTTTGAGATGGCATTTTCCCTAGTTGCCCAGAGAAGCCTTCAATTTCTGGACTTAAGTGATTCTTCTGCCTCCTTCTCAAAAACTGTAGGAGAATAAGTCCGGTGCACACTGGTCTTTTGAAAATATAAATATTACCATCTCACTCTTCCTCAGTAGACTATAATAGATCTCCATTATACCTACATCTAAGACCCCAAACAGGGGATAATTTGAGAAGTTTTAAGATTACTATAGTTAGAAGTAACAGTAGTAGTTTGGTCACTCTCAGAAAGGCTAGAAAATAAAACATCGAATTTCAGGGAACAAGAGCATCTACAGCTTCTTTGTGTCATACAGTGTAGCTCGGCCATTGCATTGATGGACTGTACATAGTTTGGAGAGTCATTTTTTCTTCATATTATTGTCAGGACATTTGCCTTTACAAAAAGTATGTCTAAATGGGTTCAATAATCTTTCATTTTCATTTAAAGACAGTATATTAAAAGAAATTATTCTCAGAAAAACAATTATTTGTCACAAGAAAGTCTTGTATATTTTAACCTTCTATTTTGGTTAATTCTGTGACTCAGTCATCTATTTCTCTTCTCATTTAGTTGGTTGTAATCCGTTACTTCCTTGATATTTCTCAGATACTCTATAGGCATTTTCACACTTTAGGTCTTTGATGCCTGCTCTTACCCTTCCCTGCAAAGTTGTTCCCTGCTTTGTATTTCCTCATAGTTGTTTTTATTAAATACATTGGGATATATATGTATGTCTGATTTTATTTTATGTTGCACTTCTCATTAGATATGTTTAGTAAGTTTGAATATTTAACTCATCTACATTTTTCAAGATATATACGTATACATGTATATACAATATGTTTTCCAATATTTCTGCAGAGACACATGCAATTGAAGTGTAGAAGAGGACAGGGGTAAGAAAAGTTTGATATCATATTTGCTAAATGTTTTACTTTTAGGGACAAATAGAGTTATAGCTGCTTTAAAGGACAAAGACCTAGTATAAATGTGCCTCAAAATACCGCCTGAGCAAATGCATAATCAGCAAAGTATCTGAAACACAAATTACAAGGTCAGGGAAACACCTTGGTTAAAGATGCTGATAGAGACCTTTTAAGGGTTCTATTGAAAAACAAGGTGACATTGGTTTTATTGAAAGGAAATATATCAGCCTCCAGTGTTTTAAAAATGCAGAGAAAGTACAGGATTGAGAGACAGGAAATTATTACTTCCCTCCATACTGAATGACTGTTGAGAAATAAGTACTTTCTTGAAATTATATTGAAATATTCAGAGATTCAACTTGTATCATATATGTGCAGAAACCATAATAGCAAAAAGAACATCAGTCATGGTGAACTAGAAATTGGCTGCATCAAAGATAATGTATAGAAAAATTAGTAGTCAATGGATTATTTTAATATCTGGAAGATATATTAATTAATGGAGACATTCTATGTTCTTTTTGAAGGGACGTACCTGATACTCATAATGCATGCCCATGTCAGGAAAGCATAAACTTTACTTGTTCATAGCTATCCAGATGGTTTCATTAAACACAAACAAATACTACAGTTTACTTGAAAATTAGAGAAGAAAAGAAGGGAGTAAAAAAGAAAGAAGAAAGTCAAGTCATTTAAAATGCAGTATAACTTTTTATCTTCCAAATCTTCTTCATTCTTCTTAATGAAGTTAAAAATGTCTTCTGATTTTTCATTTGAAAAATATGATTTTCATTTCCTTTTTTTGTGTTCTTGTAGTATCACAATTTTTGTTCAGATTTCTGTAGTCACGTACAAATGTTTGTACAACAATATTAGTTATATAATAAATTGTTCTATTTCAATTTATTTAATAATAAGAAAGATACAGGGAAACAGGATAAAACATTTTCTGACTTAACCATATCAAGATGAATGTAACTGAATTGTTGTTTTACTCATTTACTGAGAAACTTCACGATGTTATCCAAGTATAGTAAATGATTGAAAATACATGGAAAGTGGAAAATTATTTAATCATCATGATAATGAAACAAATATGAAGGAGACTGAGATAAATCTAAGTACGAAAAGTGCATAAAGTGCTGCTTTGATCATACATTTGTTATGTTTTTATATGATAATTGCATCACAGTAAAATACAAAATAAGGTACTCTTAGTAAACAAAATATTTCAAATCATCTCTATCATCTTCTTCTACCCCAGAGCAACCCTGATGATACTGAAATATTTTTGTAGGTATCTTGTGATATTTGCAGAAGAAGTTAAAGCAAGATGTAATAGTTGTTATGATGTTACGATGTTGTTTGAACACTGGGATCTGAGTTTCCTTTGCAAATAGCAGTACTAAAATAGAAGATCTCATGAACAGCCAATGCCCATTTATACAGGTAGTTGTTCAGTTGCTGGTAGCTGATGATGAAATATGATATTTATATACCCTCAAAACACATGCATTTCTTACATGACAGCTAAGTAAAGTGAAAGCAAAGCACTTTTCTATACATTTTGCAAGAAAGATGTCGAATTTGCTGAGTGTGTTATGAAAGTAAAAATTCAAGTGAAAATGATGATTTTGTTTTATTAAACACTAATTAAGTGGCACCTTTGCCAAATGTATACAACTAAGGCTAAGAATCAGGTGATTTTGTAAAACAGAATGTGGAGCAAATAAAAAAGAAATTGAAAAATATAACTGAAGACAAAAGACTTGAATTCAGTTGGGTAAACTTTAGCATACACAGCTTTAGCTTATTGGATTGTTTAACTGAAACTGTATCTTTACCATGGAAGATATAAATTCAAGAAAAGGTAAGATTTCATCTTGGATGTTCATTACTAAGTAGAGAGGAAAAGTAAAATAGAATAATATAACCACTCTCCTCACTGATCTCTGCTGAAAAGGAGAATTCACGTGACCTTTCAGGAGGGCAATATAGGATTCACAACAGGAATCTAGAATGTTGTGGCACTGAAGATTTCTTTCATTGTACTTTAATATTAAACTCTTAGCATATAGACATCAATGTGCTTAAATGTTACTGATTAACTTTAATAATAAGTGAAATCTATTAAAATTTTATGCTTATCCTTCCTCCCACAGTCTCTGTGAAGGTGATGTTTGCCTCAGTCTCAGATTTAGCCAGGACACAGGATCCATATAATAAACCAAGAAGAAATAAGAGAATATAAGTACAAGATATTTAACCATGTCAAAGAGCATGGTCTACTGTATTTATGATGTAGGAGAGAAAACTTTTACCTAGCTGAAGGAAAACTTCACGTTTTTATGTAATGTGTATGTAGAACATCTTTTCATGTCCCTAAGTCTATTTTTGTCACCTACTTCCTCTTTAAAATATACTGAGTGAGATAATTGTCAAGGCTTTTCTGTTCACCCATAAATAAATCCAGGGATACTTTAAATTGTTACCGCAGACACAGTTTACCACTTAGGGCTTCATCATAGATATTCATAACAGCTCTAAACTTGGATTTATAGCATACTTGTGTTCCTTTCACACTACTTACCATGTTTCAGGTCTTGAGGATTAAAAATAGATGCTGTAAGATTTCCTATTTATTCATTTACGCTTCTCTCATCAACAATTCCTTCCCTACGTCATTTTCTAAGATGCTGTTCACAAGTAAAGGAGAGCTCTGTTTTAGCCATAATTGAGCCGTAGGAGCTTATCCCCAGTTTTGGGAGTTCTGAGTTCTGAGGTTTCCTGCAAGCAGCTTCACTGCTGCTACTCTCTGCACTGTGATAAATTAATGTGTACTCAGTCACCTATGACCGCCCTTGCCGGAACTGACTACGCATTTTTGGCTTTTTACTGCTGAGTCCCCTCCGTGACTCCAGGTGGTGCTGTTGGACCAAAGTCAGGATGGTTTGCTCGGAGCGCTATCGGATCAATTGTTGTGACAAAGCAGGCGGGTGGAGACCCATCCCAAAGCCCTGGTCCTCAACAGAGGGACAAAAGTGGTTCGCTTTGTACAAGAGTTCTGAAGTAGAAGTCAGACTTTAACCTGCTTTCCCCCCTAAATACTGGGACTAATATTAACCTCTATAAGATCGCTGTGAGAGTCCATAACCCACAAACATGTTCCAGTCCAGACATAAGACTTTCTCTGGGAGAAGAGAAAAGCGAGAGAATATGACTTCACATTTTTACTCAGAGATTTCTTCCCGATGTATTCTCTCAAATCCTTTCTCCCTCTTGTTCCTTTCTCTCTCATCTCTAATATGACTGATGTGAGAGGATTCAAATATGTGAAACCAACTTTATTATTATTATTATTATTATTATTATTATTATTATTATTATTATTTTCACATTTTCTTTGAACATCCTACACATAGTGATTTGTTCTTGGAATTTCATACCTATTCTATGTCGGAATTATAGAGGATGATATCTGAAATTTACACTTACAAAATCTTAATTGCATAATAGTGAATGACAAATGCTTTGTAGAGATTCTGGTATACCTAAATATGTCCAGGTGCTCTATAAGAAGCATTTGAACAGGAAAATGCCAGGAGATTAAAGGAAGTATAAGAAAACTAGGAACAGACCAGGAAAAGACACTTTTGCTTCTTGACAGTTGGGCTCTGGAAGAAGACTTTTGTTGGCAGAGAGTAATGCTACAGACATATAAGTTCACGAAAGTTTCCTTCTTTCCTTTCTTCTTTCCTTCATAAAAATAAAGCTGCACAAAATAACCCACTGCAAGGAGTTTGAATGCTAACAAGAATATCAAGTATTAGTCCAGCTGTACAGTATTAGTTAAAATTCCTTTCCAATGAGAAGATCATATAGTATTCTATAAACCTCTTAGACTGAACCAGGCTCATGTGGCTGTCCAAACATGTTTGTCTTCTTAACCTTACTGTTTTAATTTCCTTTTAGAGGTCATGGCTGTGAGATGAGATATTAATTTTCTGTTCTATTAATTATAACACTCACATTTTGAAATGAGGATTCAAGTTAACAGAAATATATCACTTTGGAAACTATCAGAGCTTTTCAAAGCATAATCTGTTCATCGATTCCTAGCTTTAAAGGGAAAAAGGTATGTAGTTTTTTTTCCCTGATAACAAATTATCACAAGCAGGAAAAAACATGAAAAATAGTGATAAAGGCTGCCTTTTATATTACTTATACAACCTCAAAACCAAAAAGTAACTAAATATGAGCAACTTTAAAACTGATGAAGTTGGTGATAAATTACCATGATGTGGCATGATAATTTGATGGCTTGTTTGAACTAAATTACTCATTAATTTAAACATAATGTTGTGTCACCAGTACACATTTAGATCGTTCAATGTAGCTATTGTAGTTTCTGATATATGATGATTGCATTTTCAGATCAGTTTTAATTTTATCATTCTACTGTAAATAAGTTTTAGTTCAAAGAGTATGCCATGAGATCTACTGCCTTAGTTTTTAGCAAGAATATATTATTTGTTGACCTCCATTCCTTTCTCGTTAACCTGAACCCATTTAAAAGTAAAATAACCTGGTGCCTCAACAAATCATAAATATAAAAATACATCTAGATACCGAACTCAATAAGTAGTGTACACATTATAGTTGTAATTAGCTTTGTAGTTCCAAGGCAGTTGCTGAATTAATGGAACTTGTTTTTGAAGTAAATATATATACTTAAAATCTTCTCAACATACTACTAATGCAGCTAAGAAAGAAGAATAGGAGCAAGAGTAGGATCAGAAAGAGAACAAAGAAACCTTCAGAACCTCAGGAATATATGACTCCCTGAAGAAAGACAAATTATATCTTGTGTACAACTGTACTGTAAAGTCCCTTTATAAAATGGTATTGAATTTTATATTAGGCTACATAACTGGTGCAATAATTTTCAGTTTTAATTTTCTATCTGGAAATGTTTCATGTATATTGCATATTGCATATGTTGTAAAGCATAAAATAGTATCTAGACACTAAGACATAACTTAAGAAGTGCTACATTACCATGCCTACTCCAGCTCTTCTATTCGGGACTCCAAATCCCTGTGACTAGCATCCCCCCATAGAGGTAATGATCTAAATTTTGAAATTATCATACTTGATCTTTTGATTATTTGTCTCCTCATATGTTTATATTCTTCAGGTTACTCAGCTTTCCTTGATAAAAAAGCAATTATAATGTACGTAGTACTTTATGGTTTTTTTTTTTTCTTACTTTTCTATGCCTTGCTTATTTTTATTTATATCCATTATACAATTCAAAGTTAATAAATTTGTACTAATTTCTTAAATGTTCATCACTAAAGTCCTTTGAAAAACATATCTGTTTTTTAGGTCCCCAAAACTTTAAATCATGGTCAGTGTATACATGTGCATGGAGGTTGTATGTGTGGTAATATTTCACTTCAAGTTCACAATTTAGTTTTCCAGTTTGTGGAAAAACTGATCCCTAAACTAATGATGTTGTCTTCCAAGGAGAACCGTCATGTTCTTCTACCAGTGTCTATAATGGGCTATTAACCTGGAATATATCATAGCCCTGGGCTTTAGTTGCAAAATAGTATCAACACCTGTCTATGCTTTTATTTTTCACTGAATCCTCCATCCCCTTAACTAAGTGTTGTTTTTCCAGAATTTTCTGTAGTCTGTGGGGCTAAGGATTTAGCTCAGTGGCACAGCACTTGCCTGGCAAGCATAAGGTCATGAGTATGATTCCTGGTACCAGAAGAAAAAAAAAAAAAAAACTAGAATTTTCTGTAGTCTGTTCTAAATCTCTGTAATCCATAGACTTACGCTTCTTTGTTTGCTCGATTTTATTTTTCCCAAAATTTAGTAATTTTATAGTAAGCAAGCTTCCTTCCCAAAGGACTTCTCTGGAACTGTATTAAAGATAAATTTCATGAATCACTTGCTCATATTAATCTGATTAATCATCAATTATATAATATTGAAATGCATTTTTCTGGTGATTGAGTATTCTCCTTGAAGTTAAGAAAAATAAACATATATTAACAAATTATTATGAATTCATTATTCTCTACATTGACATTTACTACAAAATACAGTCAAAAAATATATATCAATCAAATCATTCTGCACAACATTTTAGAACAGGCATATAAATATTTCTTCATATTTGAAGTTCCTCTGGAATACAATAGATTTCTTTGATGTTGAGAAATAGTTTCTTATTTTACTTTTGATAATTCTTTTTCTTCTTGCATAATCTGCATAGCAAGACAAAATTGAATTCATATTGCTAGTGTGCTATTCATTTGAATACCAGTACCTACGGCCTTTAGTGTGGAGGATAAGATTCATTGGGTTGAGGATCCACCTATGAGGTTGGGCAGCACCTTCTGGTTGTGTCAAGATGGACTGCAGAGGGCTAGCCCTGGAATCTATGCCTCTTGCCTTGCCACTTGTTCTGTGGCACTCCCTCCCTGCTCTGCTTTCTGGTCACCATTACCTGAGCACCTTTGCTTCATCACACTCTTCTGCCCTGATGTTTCTGCCGTGGAGCCTGCACCCCACAGAGTGAATCCCTGGAAACTGTGAATGAAGTGATAGCTTTTCTGCTGTAAAATGTGGGTATTGAATACTGTGTCTCAGTTGTCGGAAAGGTGAACAATAACAGAAAATTGGAACCGGGGAAGTAGGGTTGTTTCTGTGAATGTACCTGACCATATAATTCAGAAACCTTTGGTACTGGTTTGTGGAATGAGTTTGGAAAGTTCAAAAATACAAACTACAGAAACCTTATGTGGGCTGTAAGAACCTGATACATGATTTTGGTCAAGGCTTTAAAGACCAGAAGCTGATGGAATGACAAACATACACTCAGGAGTCTTCTCATGGGAACAAGTATTCTATTAACCATTAAACTAGAAACCAGTGCTACACACTAACAGTTTGTCTACATTTTGCATATTCTCTGGGATTTTGCATATTCTCTGGGATTTTGCAGGAGATGAAGATTAAGAGTGGTGGACTGAATCATCTTTCATCGAAATTTTAAGACAGCACAATGTTCAGGCTGTGACATGGTAGAGCTGACTGCTTTTTAGCTGATAGATTTATAGCGAAGAATGGGGGAAAAGGTAGAGCAGAAAATTTTGAAAATTTTAAATTTTCACCCAGAAGGAACCCTTGGTAAATCTAGGGACAAAGGTGATGTGGTTTTAAAAGAGATGAGAAAAAAATCTCTTTGTACAAGAACAAGAAGAAAAATATTTTGAACGCATCTCAAATATCAGCAAGAACCCACTCATTGCAGGCTCGGTGTTGCAAAAGTGTAAATCTTTCCATTAAAAATTGAACTCCTTGGGTCTCTGCTTGAGAGAAGCCCCCTAGAGAATTTGCACTTTGGCATTCACCATGCTCAGCCATTACAGAAATTGAAGTTTAATGCCAGCAGAACTTGGAATTGTCCACATAACTCTAGTTTATCAGCATGACGAATGCCAAGGATTGACTGGTCAGGGAGGATTCCAAAAGGATTTCCAAAGATTTGTAAAGCCAGAGAAGAAACCTTTGACAGGGTGGTTTGTCAAGCTGTGGGAATGTTGCCAAAATTGCACTTGAGATCCAAGCCAGTTGGAGATGCCAGGACTATGGAATATCTACCAAGGAAAGCTGCAGGTTATTGAGCCAGCCTAAGCGAGAAGTGTGTGCTGCTACTAGCAAGATTATATGGTTAGGGCCACCATTCTCACTGATATTTACACCTATGACCATGTACCCCAGATGCTGCACATTGAGCTACAGCTATAGGAATTAATGATCGCCCAGCTGGGATTTGGTCTTGCTTTGCTCTCATCCCTTTCTATTCCTTCATTCCTCTCTTTTGAAATGCCAGTGTTTACTCTCTGCCATTGTACCTTTCAGTTGATATGTTGTTGTTATTTTCATTGTTCTTAATAAAGGTTTAGAGCTAAGTGTTTGCCTTGTGCTTCAGAAGAGACTTTGACCAGGATTTTGCAAAATGCTGGCTGGAACTGTTGTGACTCCGAGGAAGGGTTTCCTAGATTTCCAGTTGTATGCAAGATAATTGTCTTAGGTTAAGTAGATTTATGAACTTTCTGTTGTTTTTACTGTGAGATTAAGTAGGGATTAAAGATGTAGTTTGGTATTGAGTTGACACAGAGTAGGAAATGGCATTTAAGTGTAGTAGCAACTTGCTCAGTTTTGGCATCCACCGAGGGGAAGGCTGGAGCATCCTTCTGGCTATTCCTCAGTGGATCACGGAGGTGTGGCTTCAGAGTATGTCAGGCTCCTCACACCTTCTCTCTGACATTCCCATGCTGTGTTTTGTGGCTATCATGAACTGAACAACTTTACTCCGCCATTCCCTTCCACCATGAAGTTTGGAGCTTGCAGCCAACCATTGACTTCATCTCTTGAAATAACAAGCAAAATTAAACCTCTTTCTTTTAAATTGTGGGTGTTGGGTATTATGTCTCAGTGGAGGGAATGTTAGTACAAGAACTTTACACTGGAAGATTCCACTTACCAAAAATAATGTGTTTTCTAGTTCCTTGTTCAAATTCGTTTATTCCACGTATTTGAAAGCCAAGTTGTTCACAATAGAAAACTTGTGATAGAAGGGGATTCCTAACTGTGGTGGTGATTGATTGTCTGTTTGAGTGGGAATTCCCAGCCAAACTGAGTCAGCCTGGGTCTGCACATAGAAGACCCACTTTAAGGAGAATTGTTGTTGGAACGGTATAAAAAGGAGAGCAGGAGGGAAAGATTTCAGCTGATCTTCCCTGGCGGAGCTTCTTTGTCAGTTTTTGTTCGGAGAAGTTTCATTGGGTTTTCTTCAAAAGAGCCATCTGTCTTCTTTCTTTGTCAGATCTTCAATCTTCATTTTGTGCCTTGTTTCCTGGCTTCCTGTGCAGGTCCCTCAGCCTTCTGGAACATACCCTTCAGTTTCCATCCCTTGGGGATTTTTGGAGTAGATCATTCTGTCTCCCATCCTTGTTCCTTTGACCACTTGATACAGACTTGCAAGACACATTGCTGTGGGCTGCATGCCCTCCAATGGATCCTTCAGGTCTCCAGCATGCAGAGAGACGTTTTACATTTTTCTGCATGTGACTCATGTAAGTACTGATGAATACACTAACCAAAATCTAACAAATCTTCTACAGCACAAGAAGGCACAATTAGACAAAAGTTCATATGCAATGAAATATAGTGGCCTATGCACTTTGAGAAGTTGCTAACTTCTCAGAAATATGAAGGAAGAGGAACAGACAAGACTACTCCAGAGAGAAGAAAGGAATGTTAAAGCAGCAGAAAAGATAGATAATAAGGAAAAGATTTCTAAAAAGGTGAAAGATGTGTGATTCTAAGTGCATGTTATGGCATGATTCCAATCTATTTTTTACTACCTACTAACTGTGTTTTTTCACTAAGTGCTATTATGCCCTTGAAATATGCTTTAGTACTAGTTTGACTTTTATTTCTTGAAAGTATCCTGTTATTTTCAACTACAGTCTCCAAATTAATTTTATCATAAGATTTGGGTAAACACAGAGAAAAGTACTTTACTACCAGCATGATTATTATTCCTACCAGACCCATTATGTGACTCTGGATAACTTATTTAGCTTGTCTTGTGGGATATGGAAGTAATAATTTCCTTGTTTTTTTGTGCCAATTAAGTGAACACATGCATATAAAACACTTGGAAAAATGTTTTGCTCTCTGTAAGCATTTTGTAAGAGTTGAGTCTTGCATCGTCCTCACGTTGTAAAAATAATTAAATTTGTCAATACCATACCATATGCTGCATTCTAATGTAACAGAGGGGAAAGGCCTATTTGTTTGGAAAGGCTTCATTTTTAATAGAACTGTATAATAGTATTTATTTAAGGAATTATAGAGGAAAAAAGAGAAGAATATAAATGATTATTCATAAACCTATGCTTTTTCTCATAGATAAAAAGTGAATTTTTAATAAAACTTTGTATGTTAGTGTTTTTTGGTCACTTTATAGGAATATATCTGGCTTGACAACACAGAGTTTCACAAGGTAGTTTTATTTTTTTGTTGCTTAGAGATAAGTAGCTTCTCCAAACTTCCCCACACAGAGTAAACAATCAATAGCCTCACCTCTCTTCAACCTTTATTAAAAAAAGAAAGAAAAGGCAGATTTTGGCCTCAGGATGACAAAGCCCAACTTTCTTTCCACAGGAAAGGGAGTTTAAAATGACCAGGAGTGATAAAGTTAGCCTGGAGATGTCTGTTGTGTAGTTGTATTCCCCTCCGCTCTGTTCTCTACTGGGGAGGACCTTCACACATCTGGACACAGTGAGACGGTGATTCGAAGGAAGTCAGTCCCCTCCATCTCCTGGGAGCTGGCTTAGAATAAAGGCCTTTTCCTTTGCACCAAGTAAGTACCCTTCATGGATTAGGTAAGAGGCAAGTAAATGGAGTATTGAGTAACTGGTAACAGGATGATCTTCTTAATATATATCACATTATGTTCTGGAATAATCTATCCTCTAACAGTCATATTTCTGAGAAGGGACAATCTTGAGATATGTCACAATTGCTGTCTAGGAATTTACATGCAACACAACTTGATGCTTTAATCTTAAAAACCACTTACAATGAAAATAGTTCACTATTAATGAATCATCCAGTCAAGGTCACAGTACTTTTGTCTCTAATAAAGTACTTCCTTATTGTATTCATCTTTAAATAATATACTAAAATGTTCTCTTGTGTCAGAATGCAGGCCAGGTGGCCAGAAAGATAACATGACAACTTTAGAAAGGAATTTCATTGTCTTTCATACCTTATAAACTAATTCTATTATTCTTTCTCAGATGCTGGTAATCAAGCAGGAATATTTTTCAAAAGCATGGGAGAACAGAACGCATTTTAATTCAGTATGACCAGTTCATAAGCAAATATAGCCATATATTTCCAAAACCAAATCAAAGGTTTGCTTCTTTTGTCATTTATGAAAATATCTGTCTATCTATCTATCTATCTATCTATCTATCTATTTATCTATCTGTATATGAAAAACATATATGTATGGGATAAACATACATTTATGGAAAAACATATCTATCTATATCCATCTGTCTATCTATCTATCTATCTATCTATAGGATAAGCAGTGTGGGAAAATGTTTCAAGGGAATTTACTATGTTTTACACCATTAGAGTAATATAAATTGCTTTGTATATAGTAGATTCATGCAGTGGGCTAAAGTAATGTGTTTTTTTGTTTGCATGTTTGTTTCCAGAAAAAGTTACTTATGGCTTGGTGAATTTGGAATCAGCTGCTCTATGCCATCAGGAGACTTTTGACTCAACCTACAGTATTTTTCTAATGGGGCTCTTGAACTATTTTTCAGAAACTATTTTTCCTGCATAGAAAACATTGCTTAAAGTTGAGTGTGTCTGTGATCATACTTGAACTCACAACCAGTCTGGCTGGATTGAGAATCGACAATAAGGATTCCCTGTAGAAACTATGTATTTATTTGTTTTGCATTGTTGCTGTAGTAATGTTCTGAAACAAATTTATCTCCTTAAAACAATAGCAAGTAAATTTTATATCTTACATTCTGTAGATGTCTGATAGAGCTCTCCATGGGCTCAGATCAAGATATTAGCAGTACTGTTTTATTTTAGATGTTCTAGGGGAGTTTTTTTTCTTTTCTAGTTTGTGGAAGATTCCCTCAAGCCTAGGCTCATGAGCCCTTTTGTCTTTCAAAAAACAGTATGAATTCTCCTCCCCCACTCTAACTCTGATTTTTTTCCTACTTTAAATGATACCGTTATTTTCTCTCCTCAGTCTAAGATATTCTCTTTATATTAAGGTCAATTGTTTAGCAAACTTAATTGTCCCTCCAACTTTAATTATTTTTTATCATGTAATGTAACATATTCATGCTCTTGAGATTAGGACAGATATGTTTAGAATAAATATTCCTTCTTACTGAAGGAACCATATTTGCCTTCTGAATTGTCTAGTCAGCATTGCTCTGTTTCAGAAAAGTGATAATCACTTCAGTAACCAGATATGTTCATTTGATTAAAAGTTACAGATATATAATAGAACCATTATTTCATATTTTGATAGGAGAATAGATTTTGTCAATATAAACAAAGATGAATTATTAGAAGGACTACAGTGTCTTTTTCACTTCAGCATGAAATGAATAACAAAATGCAGGTGCAATTTGTCTTTTCCTTGAAAGTAAATATAACAAATGTCAAGCAGTATTCATTATTTCTTGATAAACTCTGGCAATTTTATAAACAACCATGTAGGTGGTGAATATGGTCACATGATAAAACTACACATGATGGTTTGAAGACATGTAAATATGGTAAGTGGAAAGGGAAATACAAAGACCACATACGATGTTAAACACAGCTAACAAATCAGCTGTTCTCTTTAGATTTAAAAAATCATTTTCTTCTATAAAGATATTGATAAATAATCTGCCTAAACAGTACATTAATTATAGCAAGTATGAAATAATGAAATACAGCCCTTGCTTGAGATTGTGTTTTTGAGAAACATCAGTTACACATAGGTATTCTTTAACGGAGTATGTTTTCAGAAAGCATTACTAAACTTTGATAAAAGAGTGACTGGAAATAAGAAAAATATATGGTGCCTACAGCCGAGAGTAGAAAAGTAAAGTGACATGGGCCACTTCTCCAAGTCTGGGGTTCAGATCTCTTTGGGGGAGATACAATTCAATCCATAAAATTAGAGGTCCCTGTTTCACTCAGTGAGGAGTCTGCTCTCTGCCGAAGTGCATGTGATTTGCAACCAGTAGCACTGCCTAGAAAGGGTGTGGGGTGCACGTGGGAAACTGCAGAGTAACAATCTTTTTTGGTCCCCAGTTTACCACAAGATTCTATGATGCAGGCACGTGTTGTGAGACAGGGCCAAGGTTTCAAGGGGACTTCTGGCGATGTGGCCAGGATGGAATAACAGCAGTAATGAATGTAATGTTGCTTATATGCTCCTGATATAATTTAAAGCTAATTAGAAGTATTTCCTGTGCCTGGCACATTAAATTTTTTAGACTACAATTCATGTAGCCTTCCAATAACACCACAGAGTCAGTGTTATTATCCCCATTTTATAGATGAACAAATTAAGGCATTAAGGTTAAGATATTTTCTTGGAGTATTTACTTTTATAAGAAAGTTGGAACTTTTTTCTGTGTGTGTGTATGTGTGTGTGTGTGTGTGTGTGCAATGCTAGTGATTAAACCCAGGGCCTCTCATGCTACACAAATGCCCTACTACTGATACAGCACTAATCTCCACCTTTAGTGTTGGCATTTCTCACCTATACAGGTCAGGCTTTATATTCTCAATGGCTGTGTGAGTTCTACTTCCTTCACACACAAGCTAACATGTAAATACTTTTTCTCCTGCAATGAGATGCCTAACCACTTCCATTGTTCAATTTTGAACAGTTATTTTGAAGATTCAATATAAACTACAAACTTCTACTTAATTCCACATTCCTAGATGATTCTTGAAGGAGTTGTCAAACTTTATATACCTTTTGTAGATTGGCATTATTCTAATCTTTGGGAGATCTGTGCTATATTTCATTACTCATTCTATTACTACATTTTCAGCCTAAGACGTTGGTTCTTCATGCTACCTACATGTATAATGTATAAGTTTTCTATACTTGAAAGAAGATGAAAGTCAGTTGAAGTGTGCTTGCTTTATGAATTTGCAGGTATACATTTGCTAATTGTCTTAGTTACTTTTCTCTTGTTGCTGAGACAAAATACACAACACCCAAAATTAAGGAAGAGAAGGTTTGTTTAGCTCACAGTTTGCGGAGGTTGCAGCCCCCAATCAGCTGGCTCCAAGGCAGGGTGGCTGGGCACTGGGGCTGCAGTTCATGGCAGCAGAAGACAACAAAATCAGCAAGAGCAAAAAAAGGGGAGAGCAACTTTTTTTTCTAATAATTCATCTTTGTTTATATTGACAAAATCTATTCTCCTATCAAAATATGAAATAATGGTTCTATTATATATCTGTAACTTTTAATCAAATGAACATATCACTTTTCCTCCCTTATATTGCAAGCAGGCTACCACAACCTAGGGCAGGTGTAGCACTCACACCATCTTCCTGCCCTCCTCTTGCACAGGATAAGAATGCTTACAAAGTGAGGGCCCTGGCCCCTAGCTGAGTTGTTTCATTAAACTTCCAAACTTCTCAAATTGACACAATGTGTCAAATATAGCAAGCCATCCCTTGTCAACTTGGCAACCAAACACATTTCTTTAAACCAGTTGCCAGATACACAGACATGTTTATTCATACCATTTCACAACACGAACATTATAACACAGCTTTAACAATCCTTCTGAACCAGTATTAATTCTACTGACATTGTATTACATTTGAACCATAATATTCTACCCCAACCCCCCAAAGACTCATGCACATCCCTTTAGGCAAAAGGCATTTAGTCCATCTCTAAGAGTTGCCAATATCCTAACAGTTTCAGCACTGATGAAAAGTCCAAGTCCCAAGTCTCCTCGAAGATGTAAGCAAACTCTTAACTGCAAGCCCCTGTACAATTGAAAAGTTAAACATTTCCAGCGTGCAATGGCACAACATGAACATTTTCTTTCCAAAAGTTAGAAACAGGGGAACACAAAGAATTGGGACCAAAGCAAGTCCAAAATCCTTCAGGGCAAGTATCAAATCCTGTAGTTTCACGTCCAGTATCTGAAGTAATTTGTGGCAAATCATGAGTTCCAAAGGGCTTGAGGAACTCTATCCCTATGGTGCTTCTGGTGGTTGTAGTTCTTATGGCTTCGCTCTTAGGCCCACTTTGCTCCCTCCTTGCACCTTTCCTCAGACAATCCACGTTCCTTGTTTCTCCAAATTTCGGGTTCTCCAGTGCACCTTTTCTTCACACTCACAGCTTCACACACTGCCCTCTCAGGGGCACACTCCCTGGCCTCCCAAACCTTCTGAAATCAAAGTGGAAGCCTTTTTAATCTCAGAACTCTTGCATTCTGTGTGCTTCTCAAACCAGTGCTACATAGATGATGCCAAGCTTTGCTGCCACCTGGAGTATTAGCCAAGCTTTGCTCTCTTTTGGCCATACGGTCAGGTGCCTGGATTGCTGGGCACTCAAAATCCAATTCTGAGGAACAAATTTTGTATGCTGACCCTATTCTGGAACCTGGTGCAGCCGCTGCTGCCATTCTGGAACAAGGCTCTCTGAGGCTTTCTTCTCAAAGCAAAGTCCTTCATCTTTGAGGTTTTGAGGCTGCAAAGGATGGAGACTTGCTGCTTCTTATGATGCCCTCAGGCCATCATTTCTATTTTCCTGTTCCTTCTCAGCAATGGAAATCTCCTCAGGTCTGTCTCTATAATCCACAGCTTTACCAAAGCTTCTTTCTGGCCAAATTCACAACATTTTAAGTCATCTGACTGGCCTCTTTGCTTTTGATTCTCAAGAAAAATCAGGCTAAAAGTCCCCAACAATGGCCATGACACTGCCTCAACTTTAAACTGCCTTGAAATTTCTTCTGCAAGATTAATTGATCCACCACCCTTGATTTCAGTCTCAGGCAGTCTCTGGACATGATCAAAATGCAGACAAGCTTTTTGCCAAGCCACAACACACATCATCTGGAGTCCAGCACCCAATGCAGTCCTTCTTGTAAGCAGAAATCTCCTGAACCTGTTCTTCACCAACAGGACTTTTATCAGCCTTCTGGTTTTCCAAGCTCTGACCAGACTCTCACATAAAGAACAGCGCAAGGCATTCCAACTCTACTCTTTCAGGGAACATCTCTGAACCTTTGCAAACCCTTCCCACAAGCCAATCCCAAGGTGTCTTGAACCACATGGTCAGGTATAATCACAGCAATGATCCCACTCCAGGTACCAAATTCTGTCTTAGTTACTTTTCTCTCATTGCTAAGACAAAATACCTGACACCCAAAATTAAGAAAGGAAAGGTTTATTTAGCTCACAGTTTGTGGAGGTTGCAGTCTGTAATCAGCTGGCTCCAAGGCAGAGTGGCATGGCATAGGGGCAACTGTTCAAGACAGCAGAAGACAGCAAAAGTAGCCAGGACAAAATGGGTGGAGAGCCAGCCTCTTTTCCTCCCTTATATTGTAAGTAAGCTATCACCCGCTAGGGCAGGTGTAACATTCCCAGCATCTCCTGCCCTCCTCTTGCACAGAATGAGGATGATTACAAAATGACCCTAGCCCCTTGTTGAGTGGCTTCATTAAACTTCTAAACTCTCAACAAGTGTTTTCTATCTCTTTCTAATGTAAGTTAACGTATAAATATGTTTCCTCCTAAATATGAGATGCATAACCATTTCCATTGCTGAATTTTGAAGTTATTTTGAAGACTAAAACATAAACTAAAATCTTCTAGTTAATTCCACATGTTGTTAGATGACCCTTGAAAGATTTATCAAACTTTACATACCTTTTGTAGATTGGCATTATTCTAATCTTCTTTGGGAGATCTGTGCTACATTTCATTATTCATTCTATTACTACATTTCAAAGTAAGACATTTGATCCTTCATGCTAGCTACAAGTATAATGTGTAAATTTTCTGTACTTGAAAGAAGATGAAAGTCAGTTCAAGTGTGCTTGCTTTATGAATTTGGATGTAAATATTTGTTAATACTTTTTCTAATTTTTGTACTTTGGAAAGCATGCAATCTCAACTCAATAATATAGAGTAGTAATTTTCTACTGCTGTGTAATAAAATGCAACAAACCTAGTCCTATAAGTGTGTACTATTTTACAGTTTTCCTTGGTCAGAATTCTGGATATGAATTAGCAAGTTCCTTTGCTTGGGATTTGCACAGAATTAAATAAAGGGGGAGGCCAGAAATCCAATCTCTTTTTAAGACTGGGGTCTTTTCTCCAGTCAGTACATCAGCTACAGGCAGAACTCATTTTCTTGTATTTACTAAACTGAAGTTCTTGGCTCTAATGTTCCACTTACTGGCAGTGTTCTCCACTCTACCTTATATGGCTGCCTCTAGGCCAGTATGGGTAGTTCTTTCTGATGATCTGCCTTTGTTTAAAGGGTTCATCTCACTAAATTAGCTCTGCCCATGTTAAGCTCTCTTTGAATTAACCCTAAGAAACTCAAAGTAAAATTGTATTACTCATAGTGATCTAATAGTAGGAATGATATTCTATCCTATTCACAGCATTTTTACACTCAACAAGAGGGATTGTTCGAGGTTTAAATATACACTTGGATAGGTGTCTCAGAATTCCACCATAGGTCATTTCTTAAAATGTGATATCCATAATATTAATCTCCCTTTATCTAGGTGATCTGGATAAAACATACTTAACTCTTAAAAAAAGTTCAAATTCCCCATGATAAGTGTAATCATTATGTATGGCAAACATGTACTAATAAAAATGAGAAAAAATAATATGTTGCATGTAATTGAAAATCCCTGTATGTGCTTTTTACATATGCTTTAAAATTTAAAGCACAATTCTCTTCTTGTTGTGCCGATGTTTCCACACTTGGAATTTAACACTCTTTTTCTATGCTAAACTGTCACTTAAGAATTTAGCTCCTTTAAACTTGCAGAAAGATTTATTCACTTTTTCAGGGTTCCTGAGGGTGTCAGCTGTAAGTTCAAGCTCACATGAGTAATAAAGCACATCATCTTTTACTCTTGATTTGTAGCACTGAATATATTTTCTCACAGTGAATACAGTTTCTTGTATTCTCATTTCCCTAGGACTAGTAGAAGATTTCATACAGCAAAGAATGTTTTTCAGCTTCATGGCATGAGTCAAAATAACATAGTCAAAATATGGAATTGTTTGCCCCATCAAGACCGAGTGAGTCAGCAGGAATATGTCTTCTCTACCATGGCAGTTCAGTGTTAATTTTAAGCATCTGCATGTGTTACATTACAAATTTCGCGTGATGGCTTGCTACGGAGATGGCATATGGACACAGCAGATGCCCAGATACAATCTGATCTCTGACTGAGAGACTATAGTAAAGGAGAGTTAGGTTAACACTCCTCTAGGTGGTCCACCCTTGAATAAATTTGATAAAAATGATATCTACTTATTATTCACAGAGAATAATCATGGGTTTTTTCAGTACACATGTTATTTCTAGTAAGAAAGCTTAAGTGATTTATGTCATTCACATAAAGTAATTAATCCTCATTAAACAAAATTAATTCCTAGCTTTAATTATCTATTTATAACTTAGTTCCCTACCATTCAGAATATCATTTGTCCAGAAACAATGTAATAAGTATGGCTTACATTTTCGTGCTACTCTATTGCCTTCAATCAACTTATAATTTAACACAATACAAGCTAATAACAATATAATCAAATATGCAATAGTTAATATCACGGCAGTTAAGTGCTATAAAATAAAACAAACTGCTTAATAATAATTGTACTTAATATACTCAAGTTGTAGTAAATAAAGAAGATAGATTAATTTACTAGAAAGAGAGCACTAGGTCATGCAATTGGCTTTTAAGTAAAAATTAAATTAGTTTTCATTAAATGTAAATTCACTGCAAGTCATCTACCTTGCATTCTTATGGAATATATCTCATACTGTTTTTAATTCACATAAATCTCAACTGTAACTGTGATAGAATTGTACTTCCCAAGTAATATATAGCAAATTGCTGATTTATTGCATCTATATCAATATTTATTGCACCTATATCTATATTTGATACAGATTATGTATTCTTTCAGATTAACAATTTTCATAGGTTCACCAGTTCATAAATCCTTTGTGCCATCTGAATTGAGAATATTTTTTGCCATGTTTAGTTTTTGCATGGATGGTCTTTATTTATGTTTCTGTTCTTTCTGTGTTAGTTCCTCCATTCAACAGAATTTTTCTGTTTTAATTAACGTTAAGTGCCAATCATGGCCAGTTTCAGTAGTTTGAGACAGTACTGCTCATGGGTTTGGGATGTTATGTTAGTTTACTTTTGTTAACTGTGTAATTTTTTCCTGGACCACGTATGTCATATGTTAATGAAAATTCTTTCTTCATATTCCCAAGAAGTGTGCTGGGGATATAGCTCAGTGGCATAAATGCCTGCCTCGCAAGCACAAGGTCCTGAGTTCAATTCCCAGTACCAAAAAAAAAAAAAAAAGAAAAAAAACATATTCCCAAGAAGCATATATTTCAACTTTTAAAGTTACATTTTTTTGTTTTGATCGCTATTTGTTTGGCATATGTAAGCATCTTATCACCTCCTTTAATAAAAATATAATTGCTGAACTTACTTTACAAGTAAGGTTCAACCCTTCTTTGTGGGGTGTGGGTAAGATAATTTTTCTGTATGGTTAGTCCCCACTTCCTCGATAGTTTGTTGACCATATGTTTCCCACTGATTTGCCTTAAAACACTTTTTCAGAGGTTAATTGATGATGCAAGTGTTGAAGGGTTATGTATTCCTGCGTGCCTCATTCTGTCATGACTGATTCCAATGATACAGAAGTGCACATAATACTAAAGAAGTTTCAAACTTGACTACCAAAAACTTAGGATGCAAGTAAACAACCGAATAAATAAGAATTCTACTAGAGAATATTGGAACATATCAGTAAAGAAAGACCCTGAAAAAAGGTAGAAATCTTGGAAATGAAAAACCCTATAAGTGAAATAAAAATTCAGCAGAGTACCTCAATACTAGAGTAGATTAAACAGAAGGTAGAATTTTAGGACTTAAGGAAAAGTTGATGAATTCCATTCATAAAGCAATAAATAAAAAATTATGCACAGGATATGTTAGATTCTGACATGACTAAAAAGGCAAACTAAAAAAGTGTGAGAAGAATAGAAGACAGCACTAAGATACTGAATTCACAGAACATTTACTTAATGAAATAACAGTAGAATTTTTTTCAAATCTTGAGAATAGTGTAGACCTTCAGGTTCAGTCAGAAAGCCAAGCAGATATGAGCAGAGAAGAGCCTCCCCACATCATATTATTGTTAAAATTTGAAGAACACAGAACAAACAAAGAATAATGAAATTTGAAAAAGAAAACACTATCAGTTTAAAAAGCAAGCTCGCACAAGTAGCAGCAGATTTCTTAGCTGAAAATGTGAGGGCCAGAAGGGTATGAAATAAAGTATTTCAAGCTCTGTAAGAAGATAACTGTCAAGCCAAATTATTGTATCAAACAAAAATACACTTCAGAACCAAAGGAGAAAGCCTTCTGAGATATGCAGAAACTAAAGGAACTCATGAACACTAAGCCAGAATTACAAAATTAAAGTAACCCTACAAACAGAAAAGGAAAAGGAGATAAGCAAACAAATATCAGGAAAGAATCAGAAAAATGACAGGAATTAATATGTAGTTTTCTATAGCAGCTTAAATTTAATTTGTGTTAATTCTCTAATTAAAGGATGTACACTGACATATTGAAATAAAAAACAACATCAAAACATTACATGTCTATGTTTATCAGATAGACCACATTATCAGGTATAGTTTATAGTATGGTTTAATGTTATGTCCCCTATTGTTTTTTTCTTGAAACAGGGTCTCACTATGTACATCAGGCTGGCTTTGGACTCACTGTGTAGCACAAGCTGGCCTCCAGCTTGTAGCAATCCTTCTGCTTCAGCCTTCTGACTGCTGGGATAGCAAGTGTGCACCACAACACCCAACATTGTTATGCCTTTAAACACTGTTCTTTTTCGAGTAGATCACCACTATTCTAAGTCTGGTAAATTTTCATTTAAGTATTAGGAACAGCTTGTCAAATTTGGATTAAAAAATAAGCACATTGCATTTGATTTGGATTGTTTTGAAACTATGATATGTAATCATAAAATTTGATAAATGTTTAATTTAAAAATAAATTAGAGTAAAAGATACATTGCCATTAATGGCCCGCAAAACATAACCTCTCAATGCAAAGCACTTATTTCAGCACTCCTGCCACTTCCCTGAGTCCATCTTTAACTGAAGCCTTCTTTGATTGCTGTCAGCATTCACCATATTTTCTTTCACGTTTCATAAAGATATCCACAAAAGCACCACCAGGACCCCTTCAGAAAGTGGCAAAAATGACACCATAAATGTGTTTGGGAAGGAGGTATCTTGAGAGAGATTAATGGCAATTTTAATGTAATTAATTTTAAAATTTAAATAGTCACCATATATTTTAATTACACCAGGTATGTATCAATAGGTCTCATTTTTTTCTTCCCTCTTTTTATTGGTATAATTTTATTATCCCGTTTTAACTTCTCTAGTTTTAGCTTTAACTATTTTTTTAAAATTTGCATTAGCAATGACAACATGTTTCCTATTTGTATGAGTAAATATAACACTTCGGTTATAAAGTAAATCTTATCAAGCTTCATTTTAAACCTTTTTATGTCTGTTGTCTTCTCATACATTTTATTTCTAGCTATGTGATATAATCATAAATTTGCTGTTGTAATTTTACTTTAAATGACTTTCTTTTCAAAAAATATAAAAATATTCCTTATATTTACCCACATTCACCATACTTGATGTCTTTACTAATATATGTGGAATGGAATTTCATTTTAGTATAAAACTCAGCTATAAAGAAAGATAAATGGAAGGATTTTATAGGTAAATAGATGCAACTAGAGACCATAATCATAAGTAAAATAAATCAGACTCACATATGTAAACATCGTATTGCCTCTCTAGTATAAGAACCTGAAAGAGTAAATAAAATCTGAAAGGTATAAGAGATATTGTGAAAGGGAAAGAAACTGCTCAAATAAGAAAGAACAACTGAGATGAAGGAAATGGCAAAAAAAAAAAAAGAAAGAAAAAAGTTAAAAATAGGTATATTTAATATACTTAAGATAGCTAAGATAATTGTACTACTAATTTCTATTGGTTTATTGAAAGGAACAGTCAATATGTAATTGATCAATCCTACGTGCCTATATCTGCTTATCTCAGTAACCACTTTGAAGATAGCAATATGTAGCAGAACAAACATTATTAACTTCCTAACAGGGGCTGGGGATTTCGCTCAGCGGCAAAGCGCATGCCTGGCAAGCGCAAGGTCGTGAGTTCGGTTCCCGGTACCGGAGAAAAACCAAAAAAAAACAAACAAACTTCCTATCGCCTTGTTTTGAAATTCTGTATCATTTTTATTGTTTTTAATGTTGTTTTGTTTATGTCTTTGTTTTGTTATTTTGTTTTTGTTCTTTTTTCTTTAAACAAAAAAATATACATATATATGTATATACAAGGATACCTGGGATAAGTATATTCCTGTTGTCTGTTGATTTCTTGAAAGGAACAGTTAATGCTTATTTTTTTTTTGACTAATTTTTCATGCTTATACCTGGTAATTGGAACAACAACAATATGCAATATAACAACCATTGGTGTATTCCTACCATCTTTTTTAATGATGGTCTGTGTCAATTCTGATTTTTCTTATTATTTATTATTATCTTTAATTGTTTGAATGATCTTGCATTCTTACATCTGCTAATAGGAGCAACTTCACTGAAGAAAACAATATGTAAGATAACAACCACTGTTAATTCCTATCATCTTGTTTTGAAAGCCTGTATCATTTCTATTGTTTTTGTTTTTGTCTTCATTGTTGTTATTTTGTTATTTTTTTCTCTTTAAAATAAAAAAAAGCCCTTATAACTCTTTAAGCAAATCTTTTGACATAGGTCTCCTGGTGGTGAATATGCAGAATTGAATTATCTAAAGTAAGTCTTTATTATAGTTCCATGTTAAAGTATATACTTAATCTTCATAGAATGCTGTACTGAGTTTTATAATTTTTATGTTATTTGACTATTTCTGTTAAATATTGGTTTCAAGAAGATAAATCAATGTAGTTCTGACTATTCTTCATATTCTTCTCTGTGGTTGGGCTGGGGATTTAGCTCAGCGGCAAAGCGCCTGCCTGGCAAGCGCAAGGTCGTGAGTTCGGTTCCTGGTACCGGAGAAAAACCAAAAAAAAAACAAAAACAAAAACATATTCTTCTCTGTGGTTAGTATATTTTATTTTCAGAGCTTCTTTGAAAATTTTCTCCTTTTTGTTTGAGAATTAGCAGTTCGACCATGATATGTGTATGTATGATTTTCCTTGACTTTTATCCTGCTAGGCATTTGTTAAGCTTCTTTAATTCAAGATTTGATATTCTGATAAAATCACAAACATTGGTAGCTTTTTTTTCAGAAAGATCATTTTTGCCCTAATCTCTGTCTCCTGATACACAGAATTTGTAATTGTAACACTTCAGATGGAATGCTTAAGGTCACTGGACTCATTGTAGTTTTTCAGGTTTTTTCTCTGTGTTAATTTGGATAATTTCTCATTATCCATCTTAAAATGCATTGATCTTTAGTATTTCATCTTTAAGCTCATTCAGTGAATTCTTCACTTCACATATTGACATTTTCAGTTGTGGAATTCTTATTCTATTTGTTATACAGTTTTACTTCGTCTACTAAAATTTGTGTGAATTGCTTCCTTATTTGTTTATCATATTTTGAAGCACCATTTTAAGTCCTCTGACATTCATTTGAATAGCTTTTTATCTACGGTTGTGGTGGTGTTGAGTACTTTTTCCCTTGTGAACATGTTCTGAACATTAGTATAAGTAGTAATTTATATTCTATGCTGGATATTATTAATATTCTATTTCTGAGACCTACTTATTGTCTGCTTTTAAATATTTTACAGTTTTTAATTTGAGGCAAGGGTGATAGGTATTTAATTTAATAATATGGCAGCTTTGATCTGTGGATATTTATTTTTTGCTTAGGGCAATTCTTAACATTAATTAAGACAGTCACCCAAATGATCACACTTTTCATTTCTGGGGCTCAGTTAAATGCCTGTAGACAGCCTGTATCACATTACTACATACCACAGTGCCATGCAGTTTCCAGTGCTCCAAGATAAATTTTCTCTTACAAACTGGTGAAGATTCACATCTCAAAATTACCACACCTCACGTGGTCAAAAATTAAGGGTATCTTTAGAAAATTTCTGAAACTGTTTGTCTGTTTGACACTCTCCTTTGTAGAATACTCACACAAATCCAAGCTACCCCCAGCAGCTATGAACTCTAATTTCTACATTTTCAACTCTTCAAAATAACTGTATTTTGCCTTAGCACTCCTTTTATGAGCTCAAAGCTAGACTGTGCCTCTAGGTAAAGTGCTAGGATGACCTTAGTAACTTTCCTTTTCTCACAGAAAATTGGATAAATTTGCTCTATCCAAGATCTAAACAGTTGTTTTTTTCATATACCTTGGTGAGTCAGCTGCTTATGCTTGTCATGAAAAAGATATGCTGCTGCTCCAACTAAATGTGTTTGTACTGGCTCCTTAAAGTCCTTTTTTTTTCAATTTTTTGAGACAGGATTTCACTATGCAGTTCAGGCTGGTCTTGAACTCACTTTGTAGCCCAAGCTACAAACTCACAAGGGTCCTCCTTCCTCGAACTCACAAGGATCCTCCTTCCTCAGCTTCCCAAGTGCTATGATTACAGGCACATCCCACCATGACTGGCTCTTAAAATCTTGTAGAAAATCATTGGTAACAAAAATTATGGCCTCAGAAATAATTATATCATCATCCAGTGAGTTGGATATAAAAGATCAGCTAGACATAGTACTTTAGTGATATATCATACTGTTTGTAGTTAACATGAATATAAAGTTTTAGATACTTATTTGAAATGAAAGTATGAATTTTAGGATAATTGTGTAATTAATCAAGTTATGCCTGATTTCAGTGTCATATCTGAATTCACAATTTTACAAGCACAATTATTAATAAGATGAAAACCAAAACAGTAAAAAATAGAACCTTCATTATGTCAGAGTAAACATGTTAAATTATAAATTGTGCCTTTTGCCTTTATTACAAAAATCATTAAATCTTTTAGATGAGAATGAATTGAAAAACACTATAGGACAAAGAAGCCATTCTAGAGTTGAACAGTATGCTACACAGAGACACATTAGATGCATACTGAATTAGACTGCTAGACAAGCTGACAAATAACTATCAGAGGACAAATGAAAGATGTCTAACCTACATGACAACTTCAGTAGCAGGTGAAGAGATAAATGAAGGAGACTGCACACTTGCATACATGCCGTAAAGACACAACCCTAATGACATATTCTAATGGCATCCTTCCATATGCGTCATTACCAGACATATTACATATACATATATTAAAATAATTTTGAGAGAAGCTAAATTCTGAACATCAATTCATTTAGCATATTTATCATCTTAAGTCTGCTTCATCAGGAAGAGCTATAAAGAAAATAGGATTGGCTCTAGGCATTAAAAAAAAGCTGTATATGAGTGGATATGAGCAAAATTTTCTTCTTTGAGTTCTGGTGCTACATCATTTTGACTGTTGATCTTTAAACCAATTATTAATACTTCTAAGTCTCTCATTGACAAGTAAGTTTTTATATGTCATATCAAATAACACTTTAGTCATATAACACTTAAGATCATATAATGCACCATGTAAAATACACCTAAAAACTTCCAGACTTATAGTATCCATTTTCTAAATGACTTAACATATTTTAGAAATAAATTATTTTTGGTGAAGCTAATTCTAATATATGCAACAATGACCATGTTTAAATGTCACTATCAGAAGACAGACTGCCCCAAGAGTGACATGAATTTTTACACATTTTCATACAAATCGGTAGCTTTCTAAATTTCAGTGATTATATATGGAATATTTTTCACTGTGAAATAACCAGTGTTTTAAACATCACTATTGAAAATGATATTTGAAAATATTTTGAGAGCAAGTTCCAAATTGGATAACAGATACCGAATTTCTTTAAAAGAAAATTATTCCAGTGTTTCCTAAGATCAAACTGAAAGGAAAAATAGTCATGGACACCTCCTGTCAGTCTGCAAAATGCTAATTCTACAGAATATCTCACAGATTTCACAGTTAATGAGATTGTGAGAGAGGAATGAAAGAAGATCGTTTCATGTTTCCAAATTTAAGAATAGGTACAATATGTATGTGCTATACTTGAGTAAAAATAGGAAAAAAATAAACAATTCTCTACTGATGGGTATGGAAGGAACTTTCTGGGGTTTAAACTCTACTGACTTGAAGTAACAATGCAAGAGTTTGCACAGCCTGGCAAGGCAAAAACTGACCATAGTTGTAAGACAATTGTTGGTGTAATAGACACAAAGGAAGATGTCTCTTATGATGAAAATACTACCGTCATACTTTCAAAAGTAGAATCTCATTTTCTTTGAAATAAGAAGCTTCACGTTCATAGTAAGTGGAGAAAATGAATTTTACAAAGGGTCAGCCACATCCAGCACAATACACGGAGGAAACACTGGAAAAGGTAGTTTTCAATTTCCTCAACTTGTGCCGAAGGAAAAGACAAGAGCATATACACTAGAAATATTTATGTGCTAAAATATAAATGATCAAAATGGTCTTGTTTAGATATGCCTGCATTTTCTCTGTATCCTCACCTGCAGGGAGCAAAGACAGACAGCAAGAGCTCTGGTTTCATTCATTAGCCACAAATCCCTCTCAGATATGTCCACAGTCATGACCTGATAACTTTACCATGGCTTCTACATCATTACATTGAAGGCTACAATTTCAACATGTGAGGTTTTTCGTTTTTCTTTTTCTTTGGTGTTTTTTTTTTCCAGTACTGGGAATCGAATTCACAACCTTGCACTTGCCAGGGAAGTGCTGTGCCGCTGAGCTAAATCCCCAGCCCCAAACATGTGAGTTTTGAGGGGCCAAAACATTCATTTCTTAACACATAGCACAGAGCTCCTAACTCCACACCAGCCCTTTTTTGCCCACATAATCAGAGGTGTCTGTACAAAGAATTACTCAAGGAATTCCTGCACCATACTCATGACTTCACAGTTGTCATTGTTTAGTCCTCTCTTTGTTTCATATTTTGAGGTAATTTAAAACATCTTCTAAAATGTCATGCCTGTGTCTTATAATGTGAGCAACTACTTTGAAGATAACACTATACAATGTACTAACCATTGTTACTGTCCTACAATCTTGTTTTGAAATTTTATACCATTGTTTTTATTGTTTATTTTTCTTTTCTTTAAAAAACTGGGAAAGAAAAAATAAAACAAAACAACAATAAATAAATAAGATGCAGATAGCATTTTGGACATAAGAACCACTTCTTCAGTTTTTGTCCTTAATGTGCTATGTATCTTAACCAACTATGAGATATTTTTTCTGAGGTTGTCTAGTGAATATGTGGATAGTATAATTAGTGAAAGATATTTTACAAATGATAAAGCCAGTTATGCATGGCATCAATATATTTTAATAAAGTTTAACGTCCAATGAAAGTTTTTTTAATATAATTATTACAGTATCCTGTTTGGATTAATTCCATTAGCTATTTTTATGTAGGTAAGTGGTTTTCTTTTAACAATGTATTGGCTTTTTAGCATTCTTCTCGTTCAACTTAGAGCACAAAGTAGAAAGGAATGGATCTGGGATGACTTTTCAAAATATTTATACATATAATTCTGAGAATACTTGATGTTTTCTAGACTTTCTAGGATGAATTCTCATGAAATGACATGAAATATGTGTTCAAGTTGCTGATATTATTTCAGCATCTATTTTTCAAATCTAAATTTATATCACTTTTAGAGACTGAATAAGACATGCAATTTTCATATGCAAATGGAAGAATGGAAGAAAAGTAGATAGAGAAGGTAGAGATAAATGCATAAGTGTAGTTGAACTTGACCAGTGCAGGTTTTAATGGTATTACATTTCATTTCCGTGACTTTTGGCAAGCGAATGTATCAGTCAGGGTTTTACCGGAGAAACAGATATAACACAGGATATACAAATTAGAAGAAATTACAAGATTGGCTTACAACGGTCAGCCAGAGAGTTGCATGGGGAAGTGTGCAGAGGGTGTCTGCACACTGAAGACCGAAGGAATCAGTTCAGGGTCTGGAGTTCACGGCAGAGTTCCGTGCAAGTCCGTACCAGGAAGCCGATGAGTCTGCAATGGAAGGCTGAAGAATCCAAGGTGGAAGCCGAACAGTCTGCACTAGAAGCCAGGAGACGAAGTCCAAGCTGAAGGTGAAGACTGGAGCTCCTCCAAAAGGAATGGAAATACCTCTGTCCTTCTTCATTTCCCTTTTATATCATCTAGGTGATGATCCACCCTTAGGTGGCTCCTCTGCACCCTAGGGTGTAGAATCACTGGGCCAATTGCTGAACCAAGTTTAGTTATGCTTCTAAACTTCTCAAGTTGACATAATCAATCAACCACTACAGCGAGTAAAGTAAATAACCACTTAATAATGTGTGCATGTAAGAAACCCATACTTTGTAAAAGAAAGGCATATATAAAATTAAGAATAGTTTAGAAAAGAGAGAAAACAAGAAAAGCTGAGTGGAATAGTTTGAATGAGTTGCAAAAAGCAGAAACATTTCTTTAACAGTCCTTCACTAGGCACAGAGTGAAGAGTTAGATATTATTTAACTAAGCACACTGAGAAGATGATAAAAAATCCACAGGCTTACAGACCAAAGTGGTTTCTTCTTCAAATACAAAGCCTCTGGTTATGGGCAGTGTTGTTTGCTTTCTGAGAATTGCAGGTTAAACGAATCACGCAGTTAATGGAATTTAATTTCTCCAGAGGCAGATACTTCCAAACAGAACCTCAACCAAAAATGAAAAAAAAGTCCACTTTGACAATCCATTAAAATAGCTTAAATTAAAGCATTATCCTTCACATTTGGAAAATCAGTTTTGCACAAAATAAGAAAACGTTAAGTCACTCGTTAAATTTATACTGTATCCTTGAAAAAATTTCCATCTGCTACACATTGGGATTTGACAGTGAGTTCAAAATGAGCTGGAGAATCAATATCGCATTAACTACATCCATAAATAAATGATTACTTATTTATTGTGTAATTAAACCTACTTTTGCAAAGGTACAGCCACACTAATTAAAGGATAACAATGATCTCAGTAAGGTGGCACATAATGCCGCAGAGATACTATTGGCATTTATGGCCTAGAATTATCTAATCAATACTGTATATGGAAATGTTGTTGCACTCTTCTGTCTAGTATAGATTGATTTCAATAATCTGTTGAAGAGATTTACAATAATTTATTCTGTCCAAATAAATATTTCTAAATTTACACATATTATCAGTATGATTCAGGCTATTTAATATTTGCCAATGTTTAGCAAGAGCAGAGACTTCCTTCTCATTCAAATGAGAATATTTCAAAAGTAGCAAATAATGCTGAAAGTTGTAAGCATTCAATTTCACAACGGTAGCAGACAAAGCTCACGTCAGCCTTGCAGACTACATCTGCATTAAGTTTTGGTTGACTAATACAACAATAAAAATCAAATTAGAGATGTGGAGGCAGAAGAAAAACTGGGTTTAGGCGTATCGATATAAAGATAGGTGCACCCAGGTTAATTTTTTTTGCTGTTGTTTAATGAGTGCTACATTTCAGGTGTGATTTGCTTAAAAACGTTAAACATTTCTAAGCTTCCTTACACCCATTCTAAACTTGAAAATTGAAGTCTCTTTTTACTATTGCATGGTATTGTGGAACAAGTGAATGTTAACTGGTTAACTTCTCACGTTTGATTTAGAGAAGATTTGGTGAAAAACTTTAAAAAATTAAGTCAAGCACCTAGAAATAAATACATACAAATAGATCTTATTTTAATGATTGCAACTTGTGATTTTTTTAGCATTACTATGTTGCAAAAGCATTTTTATTCAATGAAAAGCATATTTTAAACTTTTATTTTAGGCTACCAAGAAATGAAATGCTAATCTCTGGCGATGTTTAGCATCAGTACTTACTGTGGCTCCCAGCAAGTCATAAGATCAGGGACTAAAATCTGATAGTGGGCAGTGCGTTGTGCTGCCAATGTATGATGTTCAAGAGTTTGGGTGATCTAGATTTGCTTTGACATGATATTTTTCAACTTGTGATCCTTTATCAGTACTGCTTCCATCATAAGAAGAAGAGCCTCTATGTATGTATAGGTACAACTCTCTCAACTTGAAGTCAACAAAATACCTCCTAAATACTGAAATAAAGGAAGATGAGAAATTAGAATGAAAGGCTTAAAGACAATATTTAAATACAATTCAAAGTATTAGATGACCTGAATAATTTTCAGCACAAATATATTTTATAGTCTAGTGATATGAAAATAATCAAGGGGAAATCTAATTTAGGAGCTATGCCAGGACAAAATACCATAGAGTGTGTACCTCAGCATTAGAATTTTATTTTTCCTATTTTTAGATGCTGGAGGTTTGCATTTGTGGGCTCACCATCTTTGGTTTCAGGTGAAAACGTTTTGGGGCTTTGTAAGCAGCTGCCACCTCAAGCTCACATAATCGCTCTGTGTGCTCCTGGCAAAAGGCACAAGGCATGTTGTATATCTTTTTTTAAGGACAATAATCCTATCAAGTCATAACCCCAGGGGCATAAACTCTTGTTATAGTGGGTACTTCCTCAGAGCCTCTTTCCCAAATAAAGCCATGTAGGGTTTACACTTTAATATGTCAATTTGAGAAGGATACAAAAATTCAGCTTATAACTAAACCACATTTGTGCTATGTGGCAGAAGCATATACACCTGCTAAGGAGAATCCTGGAGAGAATGAGTGTCTTCAATTGCTGAGTTTGTCTCTTCAAATGACTTAAAAGTTTATTTATGATACCTTTAGTAGAGCTAGAAAATAAGATTCCCTATAGATGTGACTGTCATTGTTAACCACATTGAAGATTAGGTAAGTAGAATCACCATACCTGAACAAGTACTTAAAACTTCCATCAATCCTTTCTTTAAATGTGGCCTGATCCCACCCCATCAGTTTATGTCACTGTACACTTTCATATGACTTTGTTTTTGTTTCTTTGAGAGGGGTATGTAGATTTCCTATGTAGTTCAGGTTGTTCTTGAACTCACTATGCAGTCCAGGCTGGCCTTGAACTTAAGGTAATCTTCCTGCCAAAGCTCCCTAGCGCTGGCATTACATGTGTATGTCATCATGCCCATCTGCACATGACTTTAAGACAAAGATTTTTTAACTTCATGAAATGAGTAATAAAGTCACTGAGGTAAGAAAAAATGTGTTAAATTAATGTGGATTCTGAGAAGGAAAAATAATTGCAGGTAAGGATTATTGGAAATCATTGCCTTCTTGTAGAAATTATGAGCTATTTTAGAAGGCTGAGACAGCAAGAAGGTTTTTAAGGCAAAATGAGAAGTATTACATTAATTATTACACAAAATATTAGCTATAAAGACCAATAACCAGGATGATTTCAGTCTAAGATTAAATATGCTGTTTTTGAGTAAATGTCCTTGCAGAAATAGTTTTATATTTGCAAATTTTCTGTGACCTGGAGATTCCAGAGTCTTTTATGGTGATTTTAAACAGCCTGTGTGTATAAAATACCCTTAGCTGGGTGTGATGGCCTGCAATGCCAGCACTTGGGAGGCTGAAGCAAGAGGATCACCAGAAGTTTGAGGCTAGCCTGGGCTACATAAGTGAGCTCAAAGCCAGTCTGGACTACATAGCGAGACCCTGTCTCAAAAAAATAGTATTTTTTTAAAGATACTCTCTTTAATCTATCTTCTTTGTTTATTTTATATTTGGGGGTGGAGAGCATCAATAAATTGATTCCATTTTGATTCTGACAAAGTTCATATATATTACATATATGTATGCATGTAATATGCAATACATGGTATATGTTTCATGTATATGCTAATGTATATATTACTAAATGTGAGTATATGGTCTATAAGTGGATTGAGCTGAATCCTTGTTCTTTCAACTGTAAAAGAGTTATTTATTACACAGAATGATCACCCCAAATGTGCTACAGGATTACTTTTATAAGGAACTGTGATTCTATGTGTAAGATGATGAAAACGATGCCTAGCTCTGTAGAAGTTCTCCACTTAATGTTGATATCTAGAAAATGTCCACAATTATGTTAGTAGTGCTCATCATTCTCATCACCACCGCCACACCATCCTCCTCCTCATTACCACAAAAAGCATATGCTTTTAGTTTCTGTATTTACCTTTGGATACTATATACTTTCCTGAATATATAACATCCTTAAAAAAGAAGAAAGACTCATTAAAAATGAGGTTTCCATGGTATCATTTATGGTCCATTCCACCAAAAAATAATTCATAATAATTCAAAGAGAAGAGGGTTATGGGAGTGTTCAGTCACTAATTGTCATATTGTAGTATTGAAGAGCCATTCCACCTTCCAATTAGTTGATTAAAATAACTGTTGACTATAATAATTGCATATAAACTACTAAAAGTATATTTACTTAATGTAACAAAATACTAAGCATGGAGAATTTATGTCTAGTCTTTGTTCAGTATGAATGTTAGTAATATTGGCATTGAAAGAGTAAGACTAAGCTTGAAAAAATTCAATTAGAAATACTTCATTTAAGGGAAGAAGATATTCACCAGTTAAGTGTAAATAATATTTCTGTAAATAATATTTACAGAATAATCTCTGCAAAATAAAAACTTTCTTCTCCATGCTCTGTAGTCTAAGGAGGAAAAAAATAATCTCTCTATAAATATGTGAACTCTCTTCCCTACCATGAAAGACTGCATTTTGAGGGGAGTTTTGCTCACTCTAAGGCAAATGGCTTAAAAGCATCATTTTCATCAAACACTTCAAAGAAAGTGAATGTAGTCGTCTTTTTTAATGCAGTGCCATCAAAACAGTTCTATTATAAGGGTCCATATCTATCTGAAGAGAGGGGTTTTTATTTGAAGTTCACAGGTCTTTTTACTGCTGGCTAGATGCACAGCTTTCAAACTTCACTGTTCTGAATATCTGTCCTCATCCTTGACAGATCTATAAAAGCATTAAATTGTTAAAAGAGCTGATATCTATTTTGCCCATTGTATCTCATTTGAGAAACTGCCTTAAACCCTTGGATCCACCCATCTCATTATTCTCTGATGTCATGCCAAATCTTAGAATACCAAATTGGTCATTATGGGCGGGACCTGCACACAGTGGGCTTCTGAGAAAGGATGAAAGATGGCAAGGATTAGGGATGGCCTCTCAGGAGCCCTCCCTGCCCGGCCCACCATGACTCCCTGGTGGGGTGGGCTATCTGCAAACGCTGACACCTGCAATTCTGCCCTAACCTATGTCCAGCCCTCAGCCAATCAGGCTCCAGATCCCCCTCTTGTTCTTCCTTTCCCACAGCATGTGGCCATATGTAGCACATTGACACAAAGGAGCTTCTTCTTTCCTAGAAAAGTGAGTGAGTGTATTTTAGAGTCTCACAAGATTCTTCACAACTGTTGATCCAATGTATTAAGGAAAATAACAATATCCTAGTAGCCAAATGAAGTTTTTTTTGTTTTGTTTTGTTTTGTTTTTGTTTTGTTTTGTTTTTCTCCAGTACCGGGAACCAAACTCACTACCTTGCTCTTGCCAGGCAGGCGCTTTTGCCACTGAGCTAAATCCCCAGCCCCTCAATTGAAGTAATTTTTTATTACTCCATGTGCCAACACTATTTTGTACAATAAATATGAAAGTTAAAAAAATAACTGGACAGTCGGTAAAGACAACCTAAAAGACATATCTACCTTCCCTTTAAGTAGGTGGACATCATGAGCCTAGGACAATTTTGTTGTTTTTCTCTAATTTCATAATAATACATGGGCACAGATATGAATTGCTGTGAGTCAGAATCCTATCTACAGCTACCAAAGGGATATATAGGTGTAGGAGTGTGTGATATACACAGGTACTAAGTGTGGGGTTTTTGTTGATGTGTTATTACCTGATCAGATATTTCAGACACCTTTGGAACTGGCTTGCAGGAGGAATTTGGAAAGGTTTGGATATGTCAGCTGGAGAAGTATCCCTTGGAATATTGTCATCCAAACTTGATTGTAGATTTTGTGTGAGCTCCAAAAAAGACAATGCTAATAAAATGCAACCAATAAAGACTGGTTCAGAATTTTTCAGTTGGGAACAAAGACTGCCCTGATAGATTCCTGACCCTGTGTGTTACATTGTGGCATAAAATGTGTCTATATTTTGATCCTGTCCTTAGACATTACTAGAGAGTGAGATAAAGGATATCAGATGAATTATGGCAGAAGAAATTTTAAGACAGGAGAAATTTTCAGGCAGTTGAATGTTGAGCCAGTAGCCTGGCTGCTCCTGGGGAGCCTTTAGCCAGCTCACCTTAAGAATCAAAAGCAAATGATCCAGCAGAATGATTGAAAGCATTTTGAGTTTGGTCATAAAGGAGAAGCTCTAGTAAGGTGAAGCAGGGGAGAGCTTGGCTGCTGAAAAGATGAATTTCAAACAGAGCACAAACACTTTAGAACAGGATAATAGAAAAGATGGCTTAAGGCACACGTAAGGCCCCAACTTTAGCAGGGTCAATATGGAAAAAGTGAAAGACTGTTTTGAGAAGAGCCCTAGAATGGTGCTCCATTCCAGGCTCAGTCATCCAGGCACTCAGGGACCTCTGTGACATTTTCAAGATTCAAAAGATCTCAACACTAGCTTCAGCTGGAGGCAGATATTGTTTCATCCACATGGTACTGGTTTTACACATGTGAGAAAGTAGGAATTGTGGGATCAGGAAGGCTTACCTCCACTACATTTCAGAAGAAACCTTTGGAGGGTCATGGGATGACAGGTAGTGTGTTCCTGAGAGGGCAATGTGTGAAGCTCTGACGGTGAAGTCTTAAGAGCAGTGAAGACCCCAGGGTGTTTGGAAAGGCAGAACCTCAGTTGTCTGAGGAAAAGCCAAAAGCCCAAGAAAGAGGCCTCAAAAGCTACAGCCACCACCATCAATGCTGGAGGGGTAGGGATTTTGAAACCCATTGGAGTTGATATCTCACAGATTGCTCTGGGTGCTGGCCATCGAACTATGGGATTTAGTGTTTTCCCTGCTAGAGTGAATTTCAGTCATACTTTGGTCAGATACCTTTCTATCCACCTATATCTCCCTTTCAAAATGGGTATATTTACCCTGTACTCTGTATTTTGGCAGTGTGTTCCTTTTCAACAGGGGTTCACAACTAAGAGTTTGCATGAAATCTGAGAGAAGATTTTATATCTGGACCTTCCAGCAATGCTGGAACTGTTTAGACTTTGGAAATTTTAGATAGGGACTAAAAATATTTTGCATAAAGGACTGCATATGAGTTTTTTGGGGATCAAGGGTGGCATATTATGCTTTATATCTAGATGCCTCCCCAAAGCCTTATGTGGTTATAGGTGGGGTTTTTGTGAGATGACTGGATCAGTCATCTCACAGAAGCCCCATGATATCCACCATTGATGAGTTTATAGCTAAATAAAATTTAGGAGGTGAAGCTGGGTGGAGGAGGTGGGTCAGCATGGGCAAGGCCTAGAAGGGTGCATCTCCCACCATCCTCACTTGAACTCTCTGTTTCCTATCACAAGCACCACTTTACCCATCTGCTATGCTTCCCTACCTTGGAGCCAATCGCCTACTGACTAACACTTCTACCCATTGTAAGGAATAGTAAACCTTCCTTTCTTTAAATTGTGGGTGCCAGGTATTGTATCCCAGGGACAAGTAAGTAACAAAGACATCGTGTTTCCTTTAGGCATCTTCAAATCCTAGATTAAAGTAAACCTTGTTCTACTCTTTTGTCAATGTCCAGTGTATTGTTGAATCTTAAAAAATATTGAATAATATCAGAAACAGAAAAAGTCAGGAAGTCATTTTCCTTTTAGAGATACAGCTTTTTAAATTCAAGTAAAGCAACTTCATCTGCATAGGTCAAATGCTTTTTAAATATAGCATTTAGAACTCATAATTTTTGAGACTTTTACAACAGTACCCACGTTAACATTTAAATGGATCACTATTTTTGAAACCAGTATCCCTCTTGAAATAATATGGTAGATTAGTATGAAAGGATTTGTTGAGCTGTGATGTGACATTTTTCAATAAAATACATAAATCATTTCTAAAAACTGTCACCCACAAAAATCTATCCATTTCTATTATTTAGTTTTAATCCCAACTCAACTTTCTATTTGTCTCCAGGAAAATTCCTTCAAAGCTGTCCTATAGTAGAACCAGTAAAACTGACATGCATATGTGCTCATATATAAGATTTCCTATGTATTTGGCTGCAAATAAATTAGTGCAAATTTTTTATATAAAATTTGTATAAAGAGAAAGGAGAATTTAGAACTAAAATCAGATACACTTAACTAGATTTGCATAAATCTAAGGTGCAAGACAATGATTGGATTGATGCTTATATAAATGTACTGTGAAGCAGAAAAAATTCCTCCATGGATTCAGAAAGTAAAGGAAAAGAATGAGTGTGTATGTGTGCATGCATATGCATGTGTGTGTGTGTGTGTGTGTGTGTGTGTAAAAGACTCTATGTCATTCATTGCCCTTGATCCTGATATTCTTGAATTTTCTTGATAAACTGTCCTCTTCCTCTGCTTAATATGTCCATCCAAAGCTGAAACATGAAGCTTTTGAGTAACAAATTTTATAATACAAAAGTTTCTAAGGAAAAATACACTAAATAGTTGGATAATGGGTAAAGTTACTTCTTGAATGTATTTCTTTCAATTAAAATATGAACACTTTTAAATAGAAAGGATATGTACATGATGTGTAATACATTTTTGAGGTAAAGTGATTTCAAGGTCATACCATCCAAATTATATGCTGAGACAATCATTTTTTCCATAGTATTCCATGATTCACATTTGTTCAGAGTAAGATGAATTCAGAATTGGTGGTGACTGTCTGATACTAGATGAAATATGTGTACTGTGCTTAGTTAGATTGAATGTAAGTAAAGTAAAGTAGGCTTAGCTTTAGATTATATCATATAATTTACCTACCTAAATGATATATTATTTAGCAATTTATTATTTTTCATTGCTGTTAGGAGGGGCTTCTTGGTGGAGGAGGTGGGTCAGTATGGGCAGGGCCTAGAAGGATGCATCTCCCACCATCCTCACTTGATCTCTCTGCTTTCTATCACAAACTGCACTTCACCCCTCTGCTATGCTTCCCTACCTAGGAGCCAGTTGCCCATTGACTAACGCTTCTACACATATCTTAATTTAAGATTAAGATAGTGTTTGGGAAATTTTGATATAGCATGAAACCCTGTTGTGCTTCTATACTGAAAATCTGATAACAAAATATTTCAACATTATGTCCTCTAAGACTCTAATCTCACACCAAACATCAGTGTCAGGCATTTTGTTGTTCTGTTTTTGAGGCAGTTTATAACATTTGAAATACCCTATGCTGTCCTTTGAAATATCCTAATAAATGAACCCAAGGTAATGACATGGCAGAGTCACACAGTGAAAGAAGACATATTTGCTTGGTGTTGTGGATACAGTAGGTTTCAGGAATCAAATGGGTCAGTTTCTTTGTGTGCATTTACTCCTCTGTTTCCCAGGAATATGTTATTTCTGCTATAATTTCTATATTCCATCCTTGTATATTTAGGTAGTATGCTTTCACATCTGTGTGTGCAATGATATGCCTATGATCATTCATAAGTCACCTTTCTGCAAAAGTAAACTGGACACCTGTTGTTTTACTTTTTATTGGTAAAGTAATTACACGTTTATGGAGTACAATGTGATGAGTTGTTGATGTATTATACACTGTTTGTAATGATCAAATCAGAATATAGCATTTACATCTCTTTATACATTTATCAGTTCTTTGTGAGGGCAACTTTTGAACTTCTTCTCATTCATTATAAAATATTTAGTAAACTATAGTCACCCTTCTGTGCTGTAGACCACTAAGACATATTTATTCTTGTGACAACTATATTTTTCTATTAATGTAATAATTAATCAATATAACATAATATTAATACAGATTCCATTTATTTTCACTCAGCCGTACTGTTCTTAACCTTTCACGACTTCTACTCTGTGCATCTGTGAAGTCCACTTTATGTCTTCTACATGTAAATGAGAACATCCAGCATTGGACTGTGAATCTTTGGGGCAATAGTTAGTGTGTTCTATGTGAGAGAAGAGTGATAAAATGCTCCTTTGGTGACTAGAATGGAAGAGATCCAGGGAAAGTCACCTGGTTTACAGGAAACTTTAATATTAGCGAGAAATACAGTTCCTTTCCTGAGATTCTGGGGTTTTTAAGAAAGTAATTATCATGAGGTGTCATAATTAACATTTACAAGAATTACAAATAGTTATGTTTCAAAAATGATATTGAAAACCAAATAACTGTTTGAAAAGCAAAACTGAAAGAACGTAATTGTTGCAAAATGAATATTTAAAGAGTTAGAATTTTCTTTCTCTATTAATATAGATCTGATTTGAAAGATATGGTTGCAAAACCTCAGTGATAAAGGCATGAATAGCCTGAATTAAGTAAAAGGATCAATAATAGAGGAAGATACATTCAAAGCAAGAGAACAGAAAGAATTAGTGAAGTTTAAAAATATCATAGGTAGAAATTAGAAATTAGTATTTTAAATCTCATAGCCTATCACTTAGGATTCTGCACATACATTATTGTTTTAATACCAATATTTTTCTAGTTCCTACCACAGTTGCTATATTGAATTGTTTTATCTTAATTTCCAAAAACATATACATTTACAGTATGATTTTTATTGTTTTCTCTTTTAATACTTATTCAACTTTATTATAAGCAAACATTCAAAGTATTAGTGTCAGGTCTTCTAGACGGTAGGCAACATCTAATATTTACATTTGAGATAATATTACCAAGCTGGGTAATCCTGTAAATGTTACGCACCTCTAGCCGAGGAACATAATTGTTCACCCTAGCAAGTTTAAAGATTATTAAAGAAAGTAATACATCACTGGGGTAGAGTCATGCTTAGGATGTGCATGACACATTCTTCTGGTATTGTTAAAAAAAATTTATTGGAATAACTCTAGATTGGTATGCCTTAGAATTAACCATATTACAAGTAAATCAATTTCTTTGAAGCACATCTTTCAGTTTTCTTCTCTGTATTGTTCCCTTTGGCGAATCACCAAAAATGTCTAATATATTTGTAAAATGAATATTTTGCTCCCATATACTATGCCCATCAGCAGGAAATCAACCATAGACACAAACATGTTTGTATTTTTTTCCCCTCTCTTTTCCACCAGCATCAGTGATTCTGATAATGAGCGTGTCTATTTTTCTCTATGATAATAAAATCGTTCTTTGACACTGGCTCAACCATAAACTCATGTTATTATCTAAGCTTCATGCTGTAAAGATTTAACTATGTCTTCCTTTGGAATATTTGTAACACTCTGATTTCATGGTCTAAGTAAATACACAAAGCCAGAACAAATGAAGCTACCCACATCATTTAAACTGAGGTCATATCATCTGGCTCATATAGCTTCAATGGTAAGTAGGAAGCTAATTCAGGGTTCTTTTTCAGGCCTATAATCAGACCATTTCTTAGAACTGTGAATGCTTTGTTTCCATATGTTTGGGGTGGGATCAAAGGGGAGCGGTAAGGAAAAGACTAATTCATACTAATTATCTGTAGGGAAAAAGAAAACAAAAATTAAGTTAAGCATTAAAGTAATTTACTACAAAATTATTGCTTTCAACTCTGAGATCATCTTTCTACATAATTTGAACAGTTTAGGAACAAAATTGCCTAAATGAAAGCATAGTGCCGAATATTTTGATTCTACATTTGATTCACAGTGATCAAATTTTCACTGTTTAAGACTGGGGAATTTGTGTCCACCACCATTATTTATGAAGTAAAAATTGAGAAATGCTTCTAATTTTCATTTTTAGTTCTCAACCATAAATGTAACAGTCCCCAAAGACATTATTCCTCACCGCTCATAATTTTATTTTCTATGTAAAGAAGTCAGATGCTCAATACAGGGTTAAAATTCTTATGAAGTCAAAGCTTTTACTAAATAAAACACTAGTTTTAATAACTGATTGACTCTAGGACAATACTATACTTTTTAAGAAACAGAATTTCTTAAAAATTTAAAACATGGACTATAACAGCATGATTTGATCAAAAGATTTGTTTTTTTTTTTTCAACTAGCCTGAGGCATGAAAGAAAATGGATCATGAATTTCTGACTGCCGGTGATTTAATGTACCATCTGGTTGAGGCACAAGTATAAAATACAACTATTTTTGGAGAATGCTATATAGTAGCTGTAATATAAATAATTATCAATGTAATTCCCATATTATAGCTTCTGTGAGGACAAGGATAGGGTGTTTTGGGACTCACAGTCATACTTTCAATATGGAAATTAAAACTCTAAATAAAATACTGGCTCAATAAATGCTTTCAACTTTGAATACCTGAACAGATAAAAAGAAAGAATAAAGAAATCTAATTTGTATACAGCATTTTCATAAACTACTATATCAATTGGCATAAGACACACACATTCTCTTGACATCAATTTCCTTGTCTATTTGGGGGCTTTTTTTGTTTGTTTATTTGCTTTTGAGACAGGTCTGTCAGTGTAGTTCATGCTGGCCTTGAGCTCATTCTGTAGCTCAGGCCGGCCTCAAACTTGCAGCAATCCTTCTGCCTCAGCCTCCTGACTGCTGAAATTACAGGCCTGACCCACCGTGCCTGCCTCAATTTCCTTAGATAAAAGGAAGAAGTATACTCTTCAATTGCTGAGGTAGCTTTATCACTAAGAAACTAAAACTCTGGGCCAAAGTCAGATTCTGCAATATACGATTAGCCCTGTTATGAGGTCCCTGGTTTAATTTAAAGCTGGAGCTTCCTTGGGCATTATGGAGCTCAACCTACCCTCTGGCTACAATACAACATTGTAAGTGTATGAGTGTGGTGTCAGTATAAGATTCTTTAACAGGCTTCATTCTCTTCCAGAGAAGCCACAGAGAGGAAATCAGATTGATAATCTTCCCACCCCCAAAATCCCGTGGGGAGTTTTAAAAATAGCACTTATGTGGAGAAAGGAAACTTTTCTAGACTTAGGCAAACCAAGCAAATGGAACATAAGCTAAAGAGGGTACTTTAGGGACATGAGCCAAAAACAGATATTATGTGGGCTTCTTCAAGATAAGATAAAGTGCATTTATTGCCTTAGGAAAAGAAACACATTTCTCAAAATAATGTGGACTTCTTTGATCTGTAGTTCAGCATCACAGTAAACGTGTTTTGATGAAGAGGGCCTACATAAACTAACCTGCTAAAGTTAATTTCACATTTATTTTACCATTTAAGTAAACAATATGTGATACAAAGTTTGATTTGTGCTGTGATTAAATGATTAATTTTACAGAATAATGTATACTATGAAAATGGAAGGTATGTTTATAAGCAGAATTTTTAAGGTTAGTTCTCTTTATTGGGTCAATATTTACAGGTTGATGGAGAAAGACTTAAAAGCGTACACAGTTTGAAATCAAATGCTTACTCATAATAAAGTGTTTTCATGATTTTATTTAAATATATCACAATAAATTTAAAATATCACAATATTTAAATATTTAAATTAAATTTAAATATATTAAAATTTAAAAATATCACAATAAGATAACATAAAATTTGACAAGTAAAAAAATGAATCAAACCTTACCCCCATCTTCCTCTGCTATTTTTTTTAACTTCAGTTTTTCCTCAGTCACTTATTACAAATCATAAAGGTTCAAATAAAGGAATTACAGTTACGGGTTGGGTTGATGGATATTTTTCAAATGCAAAACACACCTTTCTCCCACTTTCGTTCAGTGATTTGTAGGTTGATTTTTTAAGGTGATGTTTGTATCTTAACAAATACAATTTTGAGCTGAAATTTAATTCTTAAAAGATTTTAAAATGTTCTTCAATACTTGTTTTATTTAGTACATTAGGAATATCTTCATTTTATCTGTTCTTACATTAATACCATCAGTTAAGGATGCAACTCAGCATTAGAAGGTAGAACAATATCCCAGCACTAACAAAAGACACATGTGTTTTTTAGTGTAATTATCTTTACAATATAAAATTATGGCTTGAATATGCATTTGTAGGATTTCGTTGATTTCTGACTAACAAAATTTAGACAATATTTTTTGTTGTGCTTCCGATTATTTGCTAAGGGAAGAGAATTCTAGGAAAAAGATGAAACATGTGGTCCTTTTCCACTAAGGACTTTTGAAATCAGTTAGGAAAGATACAAACTGATGTGGCTTGAACACCAAGTACTAAACTGTCCTCAGATAATAGTGTGTTTAGGCGAGAAATCTTGAAGATGATACACACTTATTAGGAAAAATCCTTTTGGTTCCTTATTCATTAATCACTTTGTTTTGCTAAATAATGCTGTTTTCACCTATTATGGTCTAGAAATCTCTTCCTCTATTTCCTGTCTGCTACACCTGCCTGATGAAAGGGTCATTGGATATTTTTTTTAAATTTTTCCCTCTGATTGGACTGTATTTATCTTGACTGTTTTTAAAATAACATATTTACTTTTTGGTTCAAAATTGTACATGTAACTACTTTATGAATCAAGCTTATTAAAAGCTTATAACATAAGACACATAGTATTAACTTCAGAGCCTCCAATTTCATGAGTTTCTTGTGATTTAAATCTATGAGTAATAAGTAATATTTAAAACAACTTACTCAAGAAAACATTGCATTTTATGTAAGGCAGCACTGGAAAGTGAAAGACCAAAGCAGTGTCAGTAAGAGCATGGTTTTCACAAAGTCTTCCCTTTTATGTTAGTGAATTGCGCGGATTTTAGTCATATTTGGCTTCTGTTTCTTTGGTGAAAACCATGGTGCTAGAGTTAGGTAATTTTATTTTTTATTTGGTCAGACAAACAGAAATAGTCAATATTAGATTGAGACTCAAATCGACAGCATGAAGTTATAAAACCTTAGTTAACCTGCATAAATATAACTAGTAAACACACACACAGCCCTTACTTTTCTTTTTTCTTTTCTTTTTTTTTGGTATAGGAATCAAACTCACGACCTCGCGCTTTCCAGGCAGGCGCTGTGCCGCTGAGCTAAATCCCCAGCCCCCAGCCCTTACTTTTCAAACGGAAAATTAACTCATTCAGTTTGAAAGTTATTTTGAGCAAATGAAGCTGATATTAATTTTACAAAATTAAAAAATATTGCAGTGTTAATATTCAACCCAGAAATGGATTCAAGAACATAATTAAATAGTTTTTTCAGTGCTGGGGATTTAGCCCAGCAGCACAGTGCCTGCCTGGCAAGCAGGAGGTCGTGAGTTCAATTCCTGATACCAAAAAAAAAAAAAAAGAAAAGAAAAAAGAAAAAAAATGAAATAATTTTTCCAAAGAACAGAAAAGAGATCATTCAATTTTATATTTTTCTTATATTATGCATACATATATATGTTCTAGTGAAATCTATAGAATATGTATATGGTGTATTATAGAAACAATTTCTCCTGTGTTGCTTGTAAATTCCCTGATGTTCTGAAATGCTTAATACTTTAGTATTTTTTTCCTTATAGAATGACTTGCTTAAAGTTCATGTCACGAAATACATGTATGTTCATAGACCTAAAGGAGATCATAGAGGTAAACAAACTTAAATTTTGAGTAGTTCATTCAAATCCAAAATTTTCATAATCATTCAAATATAAGAAAATGTTTCAACTTTCAACTATTAATCATTCCCTTCCTACTTCTAATAATAAAGTCATTCATTTCTCTAAGTAGAACAATCATTCTTCAGCAGATGAGGTATTGTAAGTGAACTCCAACTGGGATTGCACTTGACAAAGACATACCATCCTGTTGAAGCAAATATGCAATCTGATTAGTTCCAACCCCAAGACCTTTCTGGTAACTTGAAGTATAATATCTCATCCAAGTTCTTGTTTAACAATCACACAGAAGGTTAAGTAGTGAAGCAAAGATTAGTATTTTTGGACACTAGCAGTATATCATCGAAAATATTTGTGACAAAAAGTCATTAGTTTGCCAGAAATTTTAATGAAGTCATGATTAATAAATGCATCTCAAAAGTCTACATCAAAGTCACTACATTTGGGTGATAAATGTAAACACTGCAGACCTTACTTTGCCAAAAGCAGTGCGTTTCACTTATACAGCTCCTCTGATTGATCTGTCCATTATTCTAATACATAATTTATCACATTGAAGGGGACAATTCATTATGTGTGCAGTACAACCAAGGAATTTGAAAAAGTAAAATCTTTCAGAAACTGGGCACTAAAATTCTTTTTTAAGGGAAAATATTTTGGAAAAGTAATGAGGTGAAATTTGGACACCTCTAACAAAAGAGCATTTATAAGCACAAAACAGTACAAAATCTCATATCTGATAAATTTAATTTACTTGAGAGCTTTTTGACACATTTTATCCTCAGGTAACATTTCCATTGCCCTCACTGTTTTCCTTCCTTATGAGGGGTCCATCTGTTGTTCAACTTAAATCAATCAGAAATGGGATGGCGTCCCAAACTCTGTCAAATGAGAATTCTGCAGCCGGATTGCTTGAACCATGAATAGCAATGTGCACCATTACTTAAAAGCTCATTGAATTAAATTATAGATGTGTCATTCTTCTCTCCATTTAAAACATGAACCACTGAATACTATCATATATTTGGTTTCAAATCATTCTCTCTTTGATGTAGTCATCTGTATCACTCTAACCTACTGCTAGATTTTGATGCCATCTAAAACTTAGCAAATGAAATTTAGCAGACCCCATGAATATCTTATTAGGAAAAAAATGCATGCTTTGTTGAAGATAAAAACTGTGGTGATGGATGGTCTATGCTTCTGCATTTTGATGTGTATTTGAATTTTGGGAAGCTAGGAATTTAAATATAACCTTCAGATAAACAGAAAAGGCAGTGCTAGAAAAATCTTGATATTTTTAAACTTCAAGTGAGAAGACTGAGAATACTAATTAGACGGTAGTACAAAATTCTGTCCCCATCTCTCACACTTAATTGCACTTTCTTCCTTCTAACCAGCAGAATAAAAAAGAAAGTTCACTTATGACTTTTTAAATACAAATTTCAACTAGAACCTTAAAACTTTATTTCATGCCTTGAATCAATAAATTTAATTTGACTTGATCTAAAAAAATAACATACCCATTTAAGGAATCAGGTTTGAGCAATGTAACAACCACTGTTGATTTGTATTAATTTGTCTTGAGACCCTGTGTCACTTTGAATGTTCTTGCTTTGATTTGTTTATGTTCATGATACTGGTATGCTGCTGCTGTTCTATTTCTTTGTTTGTTTGTTTCTCATGTACTACTATCTTTAAAATAAAAAAAAAAATCACGTTTGACACAAATTTCTCTCCTTCCCTTTTGTCCTAGCCCACTTGCGCCCTCTTCTGGCCTTTTACTTCAAGGAGCGCCTGAGCTCCAGAGAGGAAGGATGTGACTCGGCTTTGATTTGAAAGGATTATACAAACCATTTAAGGGTGTGAGGGAGAGAGACACCTTACATTAGCTTCAGCTTTGTCCATACAATTATTAAATTTTAATGACAAGAAATGAATTTGATATCACTAAAATACAAATATTCTCAAACGTATTCTAATTAAACAATAGATTCCCCCCAGTTGAATCCACAAATATTTTTAATTTGAATCAACCACAGTATTAAATGGTAACATATTTATTAATATATCAAAGTTTTGGCTTTAGGAAATTATCCAGGTGGCATAGTAGAAAGTGGTAGAGTAGGGCAGAGAAAAAAATTACTAGGTGAAGGCCTCGTACTGTTCCTTAACTGAAAAGTCTGGTCGGGACCCGCTTCCTCTGAGTTTCATCGCCCTATAAAATACGAGGTTAATCTCACTTTCCCATCTGTAAAATAGCTTTTAGAATGGCTGATGAGTAGGAAAAATGGCTAGGTTAACCTCCGGTTGATATTTGAAATGAGGGACCTGTGTGGAAAACTCAGATCACTTGTATTTATTTTCTAAAAGAACAAAAGTATTGAAATGAAATGGTAAGATTTAAGGAATAGAAATAGTTTTATTTCATGTTTACTGTGTTAATAATAACCAAAAAGCATGGCGAACAGATGATAAGAGAACCTTATTGGTTTTTTCTCCAATTACATGAGGCAGATTCTGTCTCCACTCTTTTAAATGGATATGAATGTGAATTCTCAGAGATATTTTTAACAAGATTTCATGGAAAGGTTTCCATATCACTGCGCTAACCGGATTTGCATGTATTTGACAGCTTCAACACATATATTAAATAATGCTTTATTGATGTGTTAAAATATGCCATTTATACAAAGTACCACAAGGTTAAATTTTAGAGGGTAAAGGAAATAATAAATATTGGCCTGTAACCAAATATTAATTGGTGCTAGAAAAACACTGATTTGGTGTTCCCTTTTTATACATTTTCTCTACAATAGCAGCAATCAAATACCTTTAATATGAAAATTCAGACATTATGAAACAAGAGCTCCTAAGTATGTGTCTAAAAGAGACTTCATAAATGGGCAGTTTAAAGTTTAAGTAGGAAAATAAACAGAATATAAGAAGTCTAAGTAGTAGTCCTGGGTCTGATATTAGCTAGCACTGTTTTTGTATAAATTATATATTGTTTCTCCACCTTTGTTTTCTTTATTGTTAGAAATAATGTTTTCAAGGTCCCTTGCAAGCTATAAAATTCTGTTACAGTTGTAATTTAGCGCCGAGCAAAACCATACTGCCAAGGAAGAATAATTTACATAGAAAATAGCTTAACAAGGGGAGCATCTTGTTCACAAAACGTTCATGTATTTGTTGTCATACCCCTTTGCTTTTCAGCAATTTAATCAAACATGATTCATGTTCTTATCTGAAGTGTTATGATCAGCATGTTGTATAAAGCAAAGCCAAAAGACTACTGCAAGACCCAGCAACAGTCCTCAATGAATTGCTCATGAGAACAAATCAAATCCCCCTTTCTGATAAACCCATAGTATAATCTACTCCACATATTCAGTGCAACAATTTCACATGTAGCTCAGTAAATCATCAGAATGGAAAGAGAATTTTCTTCAGTTAATGAAGAAAAAACATATGGCTGTAGTACAAGGAAAAATGCATTTCCGAAAAAGAAAAGAGAAATAAATGTTTTAACACTGAAAAGTGTTCTCCCATGGAACTACAGACCAGCCTTCAGTACATCAAAAACTGAAGATGAGAAAGAGGAAATGGCAACATTTGCTGAGAAGCAGCCACCCACATAACCAGTCATAGAGCTACGTTTCCTATCTTGCAGCTATTACAGTTTGGGGAAAAACAAAGCAGAAAATGTCAGTTGTTCCACTCAAACTACAAACAGGCAGGTGCAGATAGAGCTGAAATCATAAGTAGTATGGTTTAGTTGGGTTCTCAAGAACATGTAATATACCTTTTTTTCTAACAAAAAGATGACACAGGTAGTTTATATTTGTGATTTTTAAGTTTAAATAAAATAACTTTTATTAATTATAATACTAGTTTTCTAAACATTTGAAGTACTACATCACCTAAAATGAAATTTAGGAGGATATAAATATGAAGTCTACATTTAATGGAACATAGACCTGTGGGCATTCACAATCTTTCTATGTACAGTAACATATACATATATGTAAATACATATACATAGATAAGTGTAAATGCGTACACATACACGTACATATATAGATGCATATTTGTAACAAACTTATATTTTAAATTATTTATCTCATGACCAGAAAGTGTATCTTTACTCAAACATTAAAGACAAATTCTTCAGTGAACCAAGGAACAAGAAAGATTTTAGAGCTAATTTTACATATTTAAAACTTGTGTTCCTTTTTCATCTCTTGAAAACTTGTGTATCAATTATCCTAAGACTAATTTAAAGAAGGAGATGGAAATGTTAAAGTAGAATAGTGAGTTGGTTTTGAAATATAAAGGAAACACTCTAAGGATAACATCACTGTAAGATTCATTTAAAAAGATAATATCCTTTTATAATTTTCTCCAGTGCTCTGGGATGTCAATCACTGACAAAAAAGATTGTGTATATGATGATAACAACTACTTTGACATTTCCCAAAGACATTTAAAATTAGTCCTAGGTATTCACAGGAGATAAATTTGAGAATAATTCCGAGGTTCCCTTAGTATGTGTCTCAGTACACTTGATTTCAATGTATTATATTTTACATATGGAAACTTGTAAACGTGGAAGACAAATCTTAATTGCTGTAAAACTCATGAGGAAAGGTTTTCAGAAATGTGACCATAATGGGGGCATTTGGAATATTTAATATTTAACTGAAATATTGAAAATGTTGGGAGAAATGCCTTATATAGCTGAAATTCATCTTATTTCAATATATTTATCTTTGACAACATTTTGACTGACATATTTTTCTGCTTTACAATTAGATAATTGGGACCAACACTGGCATTTTTGTGGTAAAGGAAGCAAAAACAACTTAAGAACAATAACATTTCCACATACATAGCAATTTATAAAATGCTTTACACACACAAAACCTCACTTATTTCTCACCAAAATCATGTGAAGTAATTAGACAGATTTTGATATTCCCCATTTCACAGACTCACTACATCACACTTTGCAAGATCCTGACTGCACAATTTCAAGTGAGAATTAGTAGAGCCTCACATGTCTTTGCGTGTTTCTCTCCACTTCCCTACTTTCTCCAAATCTCATCAGCACACCCTGGAGTGTTCTGGGTATAATGATGCCCAGGTTCTCTCCTAGATTATTTAAATCAGGATCTCCGTGGGAGAGAGCTAGGAATTTTGACATTTAAAACAGAGGTGATTGTTATATTAAAGACATTGTTAAAAAACACTTCTTTAAGAAAGTCGACTGATATTAGATTTAATTTTCTTTCTTCTAACTCACAATGTATCTTAGTTTTTTATGAATAAAAATGAATAAGATATTATATGTATATGTACCGATGACCCAATATAAATACAATTATTATGTATCAAGAGATTGATTTTTAGTAAAACATTAAAAATAAAAAATATCACTTTTAACACTAAAATTTTAAATAACAAACAAAATGCAATAATACCTTGTTTCATGAATACTTCTGTTTGGGAACAATTAGGTTTGCAAACAGAAATGTTCAGCAAAATTTTACTTTCATTCACAAACTCCGCATCGGGGTACAAACCCAACTGGGGCCATCTTCCCCAGAATCAGGGAAAAAATTAAATTCATAGGCAGAGGTACGGTTGAAAATAGAATGAAATGTCTACTAAACTGTTTCAGTGGAAAGATAAACAAATCAATAGGTAGCTAACTGTAGCATAATTCTACACTAATTTCTAATTATGTCTTGTACACAAGAAGAGTAATAGGAAAATGCAAGCATAATTTGTCATAGCTACAACTTGGAAACAAACTAAATGCCCATCAACTGAGGAACGGATAAAAAAGAAATGCTATTTTTATACAATGGAGCATTATTCAGCTATAAAGAAACATAAACTAAAGACTTGTAAGTAAATGGATGCAACTAGAGACCATATTTATAAGTGAAATAAATCAGACCCGCATGCGTAAACATCATACTTCCCTAGTGTAAGAACCTGAAAGAGTACATAAAATCTGAAAGGTGGAGATGATATTCTAAGTAGAGATTTGAACTACGTGTTGTAAAAATAAAGTGACAATGAGCTGAAAATACGGACGGTTACCACTACTTGAGAAGGCAAAGAAATGGATTCTTCCCTACAGCCTACTGAAGAAACCAGTCCTGTTGGTACTTTGGCTTTAAACCAGTGAAACTCATTTCAACTTCTGCACCCAAGAACTGGAAAAAAGGTGAATTTGCTATATTTGTAACAGAAAAATAATGCATAAATTTTTAAAAAGCCCAGTGTGATAAAGGAGGTCTCTGACATTTTCTGGGCCCCAGGGGAATATTTTTCTAGTAAAATTCTCAGTCGATGGGTCAGAGTTTGAGCCTGTGGAATCAGAAAACAATACCTGAATTTCAAGAAATTCTTCAAACAGGACCTGTGGTGAACTCTAGTATTATAGTACAATGTTCAATAAACGCTACCCTCTTTGCCTCTTTGCTATTATATTTACATGCCCTACCGTTCACACACACAATCATAGAGGCAACAACTTTTCTTCTGAATCCTCTTCGTACGGGTCTTAGTTCCAATCTCTACTTAGAGTATCGTCTCTTTTCCTGCTTGACCCTTAAAGTGAGTTCTGTAATTGCACTGGGAAAACCAAAGCCCCCATAATCTGCCACGATCAAGATCATTAATTTAAACTCATTTGTAAAATCATGTTTGCCAAATAAGGAAACATGAAGATATGAACATTATTCACACTAGCATAGTGTATGATATCACTGGTTCAGAAACAGTTTTTCACCTATTCAGGTACCAGATCTACCTTAAACATGACATGCTTGTTCTGAATAAAAATGCAAGAATATAGGACTCATATCAAGATCTTATGTAGTGTTTTATAGCTTTCATGAATGTATATATCAAAAAGAAAGGAGTATGTAAAATCAATCAGCTAAGCATTGCATTACAAACACTGAGAAAAAAATAAATTCACCTTAAACCAAAAATGAAAATAGTAAACAATATAAATGGCAACTAAATTGAAAAAATAGAGGTAATGAGCAGAAAGTCTTTTCTTAACATCAATAAAATTGATAAAACTTTATCTGGACTAATCAAGAAAAAGTAAAGAAGAAAATTACAAATATCAAACATGAAAAGTAAATCTTCACTTTTGACAGAAGTACATTAAAATAATAGTAAAGGAAAGTTATAGACACCACTGTGAGTATAAATTTGAAAATATATGTAATGGACAAATACTTCAAATGATACATCTTCCAAAGTTCTCAAAGGAAAGTTAAATAACATTAATAACCTTTTGTCTAGAAAGAAATTCTATAATTGAATGTTTTTTTCCAAAAGAAAGCACTAAATTCATATAATGTTACTAATAAATTCCATTAGTAACTTGAGAAAAAATTAATATTTATTTTCTATGATTCCTTCAAGGAAATAGAACAAAACATGACAAAAAATTTCCAGTAAAGAAAAGTATTGATGAGTATCTCTCAGAAAATAAATGGAAAATTCCTCACAAATCCAACAGTATGTAAAAATTAACTATGTAAGATGGAATGAAACTTCTTTTAAATATACATGAGTTTAAACATTCAAATTCCATTACTCAGAAAAACTCCATCAACGTACTGTACCAATAAGTAAAAAGAAAGAAGTCAAACTTACATGATCTAAACCATTTATGCAAAGAAAGCATTTGAAGAAAAACTGATACCCACTTACAGTATAATTTTTCACACATTTTTCAATTCAGAAAATTCTAAAAAAAAAAGTCTGAACAGTGATACTTCTCAAAAATTTCCAGGTCATCAATAGCAGTGAAATTCTGAAGAACTGTCACAACCAAGAGAAATCTGAAAAAGAGACACAGTGAATTAATGTAATATGGTTCAGCATTAGTCCTGAAAGAGAAAAGTGGTATCATACAAAGCAAGGGAAACCTGACAAATAAGGGAATTCATTCATTAATTATAAATCAATGTTTGTTTATTACTTGTGACAAGCATTCCAAAATAATCAGAAATAATTCTAGTAGGAAAAAATGGATTTGGGTTGTATATGAGTTTTCTAAACTATCCTAAAATTTTTTGTAAACCTACAGTCAATAAAATTTTAAGTGTGTTTAAAAGCAGTTAACAAAAATTGTATGAGTTACTCATATATTTTCCACATGTATCCTTTTCAAATAACATTTAAGTATTAATTTAAATATAAATGTGTTTAAGGCACTTTAAGGAATACTAATTTGGAAAAAAATAAGGGGGAACTATGAATACTAGGAGGATTGTAAAATACAATGACTTTAAATGTTTTTTTTAAAATTACAGTCAAAAGCATGTCACCAATAATCCCTCTCAAAATACTCCCCCACTTCACTTTGAACACATATTTCCCATCACCCTTGCCAGTGTCTGAAGCAGTTCTGAAAGTCCTCTTTCCTGGATGTCTTCAGTCGCACTATCTTGGCTGCTGCCATGCTTTGAATCAATTAGAGTAAGGGGCATGAGAGTAAATGCTAAGTGATTTATGAGCCTGGCTAACTAGTGAATGGTACTGAGCAGCAGCATTCACAGGGTTTTTTTATCATAACTCGTAAAGACACTCACAAAAGTGTACTTCCAGAATTGCCGTATAAAGTGATAAGAATGGTGAGATAAGTGTGTTTGAAGGAAGGGGAAGTGCTTGAAAAGAGATTAATGCCAATGTGTCTTTCACTGTAATAATTTTAATTTAAATATTCACCATATATTTTGTTCAGAAATCTTGTAGTAGAATTGTAGTTTACAATTTTTTTTATTTTAAAGAGAAAAAAAACTAACCAAACAAAAGTGACAAAAAAAAAAAAAACAATAACACAGAAACAACAAAAACAATACATGACCTTAAAACAAAATAAAAATTAACACTGGTTGCCACACTATATACTTTTTTTCTAAGATATGTCTCTCATGTGGTCTTTAAAATGTGTTTTTAAAAGGAAAAAAAATCTAAATTTTGTCTCTATATACTATATTTTTAATCTCAATGTTTTCTTGCATTTTTATTTTAAATTTTAAATATTTTCCACCTTTAAAAGAATCAGTGAATTTGTAACATAAACATTTATTTAAAATAATTATCTTTACCACAGCAAGGTATGTATGTCTGTATGTGTGTGTCTGTGTATTTTGGTAGGAGATATTTTGCCAAAAGATTCTAGTAATTTCATAACTTTAAAATACCTCCACTATTAAAAAAAAAAAAGGAGAACTGTCAAAATGATTGCTGCTTTGCATGTAGAATAAAGTGGTTTTCTTCCCCAAGACACATGGGCAAAAATAATTTACCAATAGGTTACTAATTTATTGCATTTACTATGCTCTATTTTTTGTAAAAGGCAAGTAAGGAAATCTGTCTCACACACAATAAAGGAAACTGTGTATATGTATGGATGTTTTGTGTGTGTCTGTGTGTGTTTACTGATGCTACTACTTTTGTTGTTTCCCAACATTGCTTCCAAAAAAACAAATTGGAAAATCAGGGGTGATGCTCTTAAAATTCAAATTGAATCATCTCATGCATTAATTCTGTGAAAATAAACAACACCTCTTGTCCTTGACTATTTTACAACAACGTCTCTGGTTGTACAACCTCCTATGTTTTAAAGAAGTAATGTTTTTGGACAATTGTGCAAGTTAGAATTTTTTTCTTCAATATTGAATTGTGTTTCATTTCTTGTAGTACCTCAGTCCTTTGCCTGTACTTCTGAACTGCATACAGAGATGGACAGGAAAGAGGAAAGAAAGAAAGGAAGAGTCAGAGGAAGAAGGGAGGGAGAAATGAGTACAAGAGAGAAATGTCCAAGCTTGTGTGTCTTGGGATCCGCTGTAACTCACCATCTTGATAACTGTCCTCAGAATGTTTTCTAAACTGTCTAGATCTATATAGAAGTTAATAGAAAATAGGTACATGAAGTATATTAAAAATCTAAAAATGACTGAGTGCTTTTTAAAGAAATATATATTGAATATGATAAATAAATTAAATTATGGGTTTAAATTTAGTCTGGAAATGCTACTCTTCAAGATTAAGATTACAGATTATTGATAGTCTTATTAAAGTCCCATTGGATATAATAACTTTTCTACAACATTTAATGACAAATTTTTGTTGATACAGATATAGATACATATTTCTTAGTATCTATATCTTAAAATATTGGTTATTCAAACAACCTCTGTTTTAATTCTCTATCATAATATTTTAAAAGTGACATATTTCAAAATAATTAAATAATATTATCTAATATTTATTAGGATGTACATTTGTTGGATTTAGCCTATAATAGTAACCAAGATTTTTTCATAAAATTTAAGAAAAATTAACTTTCAATTATTTTATCTTTTCTTTTTTAAAATTTATCATTTGTACTATAACTTGTTTCCACAGCATTATGTACATAGTGTGGAACCTTGGTTCATGAACTTAATTTTTTCCGTGATTCTGTTTACAAACCAAACTGTATGAGAACTGAATCCAATTCAGTGCTTAGGTTTAGTGTTGACCTTATGGGGAAGTTTGATTTGGTTTTCGAATCATAAAAAGAATTAAGTTTGTGAACTGAGGTGTTGCTGTACCTCATACAACTGTGTTTGTACATATATGTATTTATATTTAGATAGACTTTATAAAACATACAGATTCATTCATCCTTATTTTATTTTTATTTTTCTAATGTATCAGTGATTTCTGTAAATAATATCCCCAATAATTACTGGTGATATTTTTTCTTTTCAAATTTAAGAGTTTTGTTAATGGAAAACAGCATATTTGGAACAGAATTTAAATGTTGAACAACAACAAAAAAAAAAAAACAAAGATGAAATTTTTGATGTGACCAGTTCTACAAAACAGTATGGATTGATTTTTACTTTCACACCATAAACTTTATATCTGGGCAGAGGATTTCATTGTGTTGCAGGTTAAGCAACATTAAATTTTAAAATGCCACGATGATTTCATCCTATAAGCATTTGAGAAACTTTTATATTTTAGCTCAGTTGCATATTTAATGAGTTATACTCTACTAGGCAGCAACAGCATTATGAAACTTCTGAATAATTGAGGTCTATGGGAATGACATATACGAATGTTATTAGGATTTTTCATTTTTTATTACAGTCAATTAGACACTGATATGCTAATAACTTTTGAGATCATGCATTTATCTGCTTAAGAGAGCAGGCAGGAAAAAAATATCTGTATTCTAAGCTGTAGCATATGATAGCATGGAAATCTTCCCAGCCCAAATTTCAAAGACCTTGTTTACTCAGCAGATTGTGGGAGCTTTGGTGACCAGAGGGATGAATGTTTTTGCTGTTATTTACCAAGGCTTTTCAATAATCTTCCTGAATAACATATAAATTGTAAGTCCGCATTAATTTGTAACATTCTTTTAATTGATGTCTTTCTAGAAAACAGCCACATGATCTCACGGCGTGAGGCAGGGCTCTGGGTATCTCACTCCCCTGGTTTGTAATCACAGATTGCAAAAAAAAGTATTCCTCAGTGTCCAGTGATTGGCTATGGAATGAGCCAGCCCCTTACATGCTCAAATTTAGAGAAACATTTAGCATTTACTCATCAGCGTTAATCCATCAACTCACTTTATGATCTGGCCGCTTTGAAATACAGTCCTCTCTAGCGATCTTGAATTCAGCTCCGAGTGATTTAGATGTCTGTCGCTTACGTTGTGATGTCTTGCTTTTTCACCTTTGGCTTCACTGTGACCCTTACTTGGTTAGGCTGGCCCATCCCCCCATAAATCAGCTCTGGCAGCCCATGAAGAAGATACACTTTGGTGGATGCTTAAATACAGTTCTCAGAGTGTCTCCTCCTTTCACATCAATCACCTGAACTTTTTTACTCTTATTCAAAAGGAGGTTGCACATATCAACCTGAACCTGCCAGCTCAGCAACTGATTTGATATTTACAATGACAGAGCTGGATCTATCTGTGCTCAATTCTACTGCAACTTGTATATACTTCCAAAAAGAGTAACTAATGTCATCTTGTACTTATTACTGCTCTAGTATTATGAATTTATTAACAAATAAGTGTAGCACCAAGAAGTCTGTGTGCTACTTGGGATGACAAATAAATAAAATTTAAAAATGGATAATTTGATTAAGTGGTCATAGGAGTACATGAAATTCAATCATAAGGTAAGAGGAGAAAGTTTATACATAAGGTGACCTCACACTTGAGTACATAAGTTGTAGTCATCTCTGCTGATGGGTTGGTGTATTCGTTTGCTAGGGTTTTTTTAAACTTAATACTAAAGATTGAGTCACTTAAACAAAATTGTATTTTGATAGAGTTCTGAAGCTGGAGTCCAGGATCAAAGTGTCTCCCGGTTTGGTCTCTTTTGGGGCCTCCCTCATTAACTTGCAGGTAGCTACCTTCTTACTGCATTCTTATATGGTCCTTTCTTTGTGAGAAGAACTCTGACATTTCCTCCTGATTGTGTGAAGACATCAGTCATATTGGATTATAGACTCTCCTATTGGTCTTATTTTAACCTAATCACCTCTTTAAAGATCTTAAGTGTCCTCAAAGCATGAAGTTTGAAGGGAGCACAATTCAGTCCATACCAATAGACCTGGGTTAAAAGGTTTAATTCTACCAGAAAAATGTATCACATAAAAAGGTCCTGAGGAAAAATAATGTAGGGCCTTTAATAAAACCTACTGTGTTTAGAGAAGATATTTGAACAGAGCCTGGAAATGTGTTACATGTAGTAATGCAAGCAGGACTACATCACAGTGTTTTTGTCTTTGATTTTTTTAGCACTTGTTTTCCATATGTAATGTTTATATTCCTTGTGAGGAATTGGTATATGTACAAATACATCTGAATTTATTTGTCATCCTCTTTCCCTTTCCTCCCTCCTCTCCATCCATTTCCTGACACCCTTCTTTGGGTGCACATGTTTGCAATATATAATATTTACATGTATATGCCTTGTGTGAAGTTGGTATATGTGCTCAATATATTTTAATTCACTTTTCATTCCCTTTGCCCCTTTCCATCTCCCTCTCTCCCTCTCTCCCTCCCTTTCTCCTTCCAGCAAGTTTTACCTTTTCACTCCCTATTATCTATCTTCTACTTAAAGTTTTTAAAACAAGTGATTACCAATATCCATTCTTCCCTTTCTCCTGAGTATACAGTCAGACTCCCTTTCTCAGACTTATTAGATGTGCCTATGAAAGTGATTTCCAGGTTATAGAATATAAGGAAAATCCAAAAGTGTCACTTTTACACTTTTAGAAAGTTGCACTACTCATTTTCTTCCTCCCTCCCTTCCTTCTTCCCTATCCTTGAGGCTAGCAGCAGACCATGAAGAGGAAATTAGATATAAAAGAGACAAAAGATTAAGTCAACATGGCTTCCTGAGACTCTATTTGGCAGGGAAAGCTCTGAAAAACAAAACATCCATGTGGCTGACTCACACACAAGAAATTCATTTCTAGTGTTACAGAGTTTTTGTACATTGTGAAAAGCTTACTTAATACTGCTGCATAATCTACCCTAATACCTCTGAATAATTATATTTATAAATTTCTTGAAGACACTGAAGGTTTATAAAATTTAAGAGAAGGGGAGCTATCTCAGTAGTTCTATGATTTAGAAATTAGCCAGAGTGAAAAGCAGGGCTTAAAAGTACAGGACACCATAGCCAGTCAAAGTCATCTTGACCAGTCAGTAATCATCTTGAAATGAGGATGGCCTGAACCAATGAGTGGAGATTTACAGGGGTCAATAGAAAGATAAAATATTTTGCTGTAGAATCTACGTTATGTCAATGCTTAATTTTATACAGAAAGAGAAATGAGAGCAAAGGAGAATGAAAGGACTTTGGAAATACATTTTTATCTACTTTGACAACTGGATCAATTTTGTGTTACCTGACGAAAGGTGAAGAATGACACATAATGGCTTTAATTTTGGTTATAATTTTGAATCAAATTTAGTGTCTACATTTATTCTTCTGGATTTATACATTTTATATACAAGTCTTGCACTCAATGCAAGTTGAAGATAATGATTCAGGAAAGAGAGCAATCTATGCTTACTTTTACTTTCTTTAGGTTGAAACTGTCAGTCAGATACTTTCATTCCTGGACAATCCATTGACATAATTTTCATACAAAACATTTTAATGCATGTTTCAGAAATCTATATTCACAGCCCAAATGTATTACTTATTAAACTAAGCTATATTTTAATTCTTTTAATAAAATATTTGGATGAGAAAATATATAATATATTGAAAAATTATATATGAGATGAAGTGCAAGAATAGGATGGATATTTAAATTTTTAAAAATTTCTTACAGTGAAAGACATCACCATTTATCTCAGTTAAAATATTTTCCCTTCCCCTTTGAACACACTTATTTCATTTTTCTTGTCACTTTATGAAGCAGTTCTGGGACTCTTCTTTTATGAGTACCTTTATTAGCACTGTCCTGGATATTTTTTTTTCTTTTTCAGTTTTGCTAGGACATTTTTTGCAGCATATAATGATTACACTACTCTTGGCTGTATTGATGTCCTAAATCAATTCAAGAGGTTTACCTTACATGGTCATTTTCATTTTGCAGATGAGCTGGAGTCTCATGGTGCCACATCCATTAAATAAGGCAAATGAAAATACACCAGAATGTTGGAGTGAGCCTGTGTTTTCGCTGGACGGCACTTCGCAACAGGGCTCACTCTATTTGTCCTTACACCAGTTAGAAATACAAAAGGAGACTTCCACAACTGCTTCAGAAAATGGTAAAAGCAATGAAGTAAATGTGTCTATTGTGAGAGGGAGTACAGTGGTACCTCGGTTCATGAACTGAATTTATTCCCTGATTCTGAAAAATACGCCCGCTGCCATGTTCATCTTGTAAAGATGTCTGCAGTAGTGTTCATCACCCAATGTGGAATTCACAAATAAAAACAAAATTTTGCCAAACATTTCTGGTTGTGAAACAAATTGTTCACAAACAAAAGCATTAGTGAACTGAGGTACCACTGTAATGTGAAAGTGATTAAAGGCCATGTGCTGTTCACTCCAATATTTTTTAAAATTTAAATATTCACCAAATATTTTGATTGACTCAACAAGATTTAAACAGATCCATAAGAAAAGTTTTGTTATAGGAATTGTCTTCCACAGTTATAGTAAGACACAATAAGTCTCACAGCATGGTATCTGTAATCTGGAGCATCAGGTAAGGTAGTGGGTGATTTAGCTCAGTTTCAATGGCCTGAGAACCAAGAATTTGATTGGTCCAAGAGTTTGAAGGTCCAAGAAGCAGTTCAGATTTCTGAAGGTAAAAGAAGAGGGATGCCCCACTATTAAAGGAAACAAAGAATTGAACCTTCATCCGTGTTTTTGTTGTATCTGGGTACAATGTTGATTGGATATTTTTGTTTACCTCAGTGAGGGTCATCTGTGTACTCACCTACTAATTCAAATGCTAATCTCAGGGCTGGGGATTTAGCTCAGCGGCAAAGCACCTGCCTGGCAAGCGCAAGGTTGTGAGTTCGGTTCCTGGTACAGGAGAAAAACCAAAAAAAAAAAAAAAAAAACCAAATACTAATCTCCTTCAGAGACATCTTCATAAATATTCAGACAGATGCTTTGCTAACAGTTATTGCCACACCCTTTAGCCAAGTTAATATGTAAAGTTAACAATTAAATAGCCATAAAAATTAAGAACTACCCTTGAAATACTGTACTCAAAATAAAAGGTATCATGTTTACTTTTGATGTTGCTTGTGTTTGTGTGCACAAATGGGCTCACACATGAGCATACACATATGATTCAGATTGTAGAGAGATTCTCTTCAGAGTTTTGCTTGATGTTGTTTAATATGCACTGCCTAGATATATAATTGGACACTTTCTAATTACACACTGATATCATTAACATAAAGCATTTTAAAATTCATAATGTATAATATATCTCTTTACTTAAGGCTTATTTAATATATTCTAACAAAGTTTTAAAATACTTCCTTATTTGTCTCATTTAGTTTTTATTAGATTTGTTCACATTATTATGGCTGTTATACAAAATAACCTATGTGATTTCTTAATGAGAATTATTTATATAATTTTTTTTTTGGTTTTTCTCTGGTACCTAATGAGAATTATTGTCAGTGTATAGAAATGCAATTATTTTATATCCATTTGATATCAAGAATCTATGGATAACTCTCCAATTCCAGTGATTTATGTAAATTGTTCTCTGAATTTCTAGGCAAACAATCATCATCTGTAAGTAACAACACTTCAATTATCTTTCAATGTTTGTATCTGCTATCACTTTCACTTCTGGGTAGCATTTCCAATGCACTATTAAATATGATTGGACACCTTTGCTTTTCTCTTGACATTAAATTTTTACTTTTAATATTTTATGATTAAACATATATTCTCCAGATTTTTCTGAATACTTTGTATTGTCTATAAAACTGTAAGCAGCTTTTGTTTGTTTTTTTTTTTTGTTTTTTTTTTTTTTTTTTTTTCTCCGGTACCGGGAACCGAACTCACGACCTTGCGCTTGCCAGGCAGGCGCTTTTGCCGCTGAGCTAAATCCCCAGCCCTGTAAGCAGCTTTTGATGAAAATCTATTTTTTCTACCTTATGGAGAAAAAGCTTGATTAAATTTTCTACCAAGCCATATGGCTCAGTTAGTTATGTGAAAAATCCTGGTGAAAATAGTTGATTAAAAGTGAGGCCTAATTTCAAAATTATCCAATAAAATTTCTCATGGAAAACGTATTTTTCCATACCATTTTACTGATCTGAAAATAAAAATTTCGGGGATGGGGATTTAGCCCAGCAGCACAGCACTTGCCTGGCAAGCGTAAGGTCTTGAGTTTGATTCCCGGTACTGGAAAACAAAACAAAAACAAAAAAAAAAAAAAAAAGAAAAGAAATATTTCTCCAAAATGACTATACACACCAGTTTGTCTGAGAAGATTGATTGGCTTGTATCTGGCACCTAAAGAAATTACCAGTAGTTTCCCTTTATCACACGTGATACGTACCATTGTGAATAGTAGTCATACGCTCATCTCATTGGACAGTCACGTGATGAGGAGAGCCAGTGTGCTTGCACTGACTTTGTAAATGAGTGAAAACTGAACTTATATTCTTAAATTATTCATAAATGTGTTGCAAAATTTAATTTTCCCACTCATATTATCAGACTAAAGAGATATCATTTGATAACTGTATTTTATTTTTAGTCATAAAAGAATTGAAATTTTAAAAAATATTGAATTTTTGGAGCCTGTTATGTGAATACATGAATTGTTTTTCTTTTAAGATGCTAGTGAATTATCTTATTTAGTTTTCTAATGTTAAATCAACTTTGCACTCTTGTAATGAATCCTACTGTATTTCCAAATTCATAATTCATAGAACAAATCATTTAGTTAAGATTTTTACATTCATAACCAAGAGTGAGATCAGCATGTAATTTTCTCTTTGGCAATGTCTTTATGATCTTTATGAGGTGTTCTGTCAAGGATGTGCTTGTTTTCTAAAACAAACTGTATACTCTGGAATGGTTTGAGTAAGACAAATTATTCCTTAGAAGGTTTGAATTCACTGGAAACAAAATCTGTGTCTATTAATTCATTGTAAAATTTTAAATAAATTCAATTCAATGAAATGTTTTATGATCAGTGCTTCCTGAATATGTGTAGTAATTTATTGAGAGCAACTTTGTTTTTGAATGATGAAAACTTTTTTTAAAATACATTTTATTTTGTATTTAACCTTACCACATCATCGTTTTAATAATTACTTTTTGAGATCCCTTGTTTGTATACTTAGTTGTTGCCAGATTTTGGTTAATTTTGTTACTCTTCAGTGAAGAGATTTTGTCAAACTTAATACTCTTTAGTTCATATTTAGTCCATATTTCTTTTCTCTTTCAATACTTTGTCTTTGTTTTATAATATCCTAGCATTCATAACCCCTACCATAAAACATAAGACACACATTTTAAATACCATTGTATCTGTACAAAATTTAATATGTATATATCCCTTATATTTACTTCTAATTTTTTTTAAATTTCTATTATATTTTCACTTTTTGATTCTTTTGTTGTACATTTATTTATTCTCAAATAGTCAAATTTCTCTGGGATTCTTCCTATTTCTGATTTCAAACTTATTTGTATTATATAAAGACATGTTTTAGTATTTTAAATTTTGTTTAGTCTCAATTCACCAGGCCTTCATTTTCTTAACTTGTCAAACTGTACTTGGAAAGAACACATTTTTATCACTGTGCTGCATTATTTTCAAATATCATTAGTTTTGTTACTTTATTTATGTCTTTGTCATTTTTAATTTCTGTCTGATTCATCAATTAATCGTTGACAGCCAATTTAACAAACTCACAGCCACACTGTATTTGTCTTTAATTGCTATTTTACATACACTGCACATGTGCGTACTAGCACACACACACTTAAGCACCATAAGTGATGGCTAAGGTGTCCAGCAATAGTTTCATCTACATAAATATAATTCCACCATCTTTGACAAGTTTTTACAAGTCTAGCTTTGCATTTGGGTGGGCTGTCATACATTTTTGACGTTCTACAAATTCTATATCTTAAGTATTCGGTTTTTGAATTCTTATATGTTTACTTTTTGTTTTGTATGCATTTCTTTTTGTGTTGTAGGGTTCATTAGAAACAAAGGGTTAGAAAGAAAGGCATGTATAGCCTGTGTTTCACGGAACTTCCTGAACTGCACTCCATTAATCTCTTCCAATATTCAAATATTCATTTCCTCATGAAACTCTCTTAAATATGTACTATTATTACTCTGTTCTCCACATTACTTAACCTCTTTCATATTTTTCATCTGTTTTCTCTTTGCCGTGATTTCTCGTTAATCCCCAGTCATGTCTCCAACTTTCTCTTCTCAGCTTTAGTATAATTTTTACCCTGTTTTATATGTTCTTATTCTGTTTTAAAACATTTTTGAGTATTTGTATTCAGTTATTTTTCAAGTCAATTTAGTCATTATTATAGTGTGGATTTTTGGTCATATTGCCCATTAAATCTTTCCATTCCAATCTCTAACATAATTGCTCATATTCAGCCTCTGTATTTCCTTCTCAATTATTCCATCATCTCCTTTTCTCTTGTCTGTTGTGGTTTTCACTGCATTTATTTATTTTTCAAAATTATATCTGAAAAGTAATTGTTACCCTATGACCAACTAAAAAGTAATGTTAACTTGGAGTGGAAGGTATAGTACCAACAGATTTCACAGAAAATCTAGAAATATACCAAAGTATTAGGAGTTTCACCCAGTGATGTCACCTACCATCAGCATAATCAACAAGGGTACCTCAGGGTGTCATTTAGACATTTGGGGAAGAAGCCAGCTGTTGTATCTCTAATGACCAAACTTCCAAAGGATGTGCCTTGGCAAGCAGTATCATCTACTAGATTTGCTTCCTAAACTCTACCATCTGTGAAATGTGCCTCTTACTCTCATTTCATCCAGATACCATAGGAATATCTCATATTCATAGGATTGAATGTGGATTTTAGCAAAATATTCTAGAATACATATAAGACAGTGGAAGACTGAGAAAATTAGTTCTTATTTTTCCATGGGGAGCTTGCATAAAGCATATTTCCTATAATATTTTATAATTTGATTATATCACAAGCTCATTTTTTGAAACTTCGATGGAAAAACACTGGACACCAATTCTGAAGGGATGCCATTCTATAGAGCAGTTGTTCCTATTTCTGCTACAACAATTACATGGAAATAATATCACTTTTAATAAAATTTACATCCAAATTCATCAGTTGTCTAGGTAGTGTGAATTTCAGTTTAGATCTAAAACATTCCCCTAAGGTCTCCAGTGCTCAGAGGTGGGGCTTTAGGAACAAGATTGGATTATGGAGATATGATATTCATTGATACCTTAATCAGTGAATATGAGCGTATAGCTAAATAGTGGCTTCTCTTGAATCTTAGCCTTACCTCTCTCCCTCAATTAATGGCAAAGCATTTCCTACCAAATGATAGATGACTAAAATAATCTTCTGCTCAAAGTAAAATAAATTCCACACAAAATGATTAAAATTTTTTTAAAAAAAGAAACAGCTCACAAAATAAAATGAACAAAGACAGACTGATAAAATTCAGGGCTTCACGAGTCAGGGTACTTTTTTCTTTTCACTTTAATTCAATGATCACATCCTTCATTTGTTTCAAAACAGCACCCTTGCTCTTTTTAAGATAACTCTGCCACTTCTGGGTATCATAGGGAAATATGACAGTGTTTGAGTAGAAAGAGATTACAGATTTCTTTTCATAGACTAAGGACATATCTCTTAGAATTTTCCAGATGATATATTCTCTCCTGCAGATAGGCTTTTGCCATTCTCTGGCAAAGGCAGTCATATTAACATAACATGATGAATTTAAACTAATAAAGATTTATGCGTGGGCCACGCACTGAGGGGTACAATTTCATGGAGGTATGAAAACATCTTTAATTACGTTAATGTTAATAAGTAAGATGAAAGATGTTCTTTGACAGGGAACAATAAAAAATATAATTATATAATTTTAATAGTATCAAATTTTAGAAGTTCCCCAGAAAGACTCCCTTTAATAATTCTGTACAACTTTGAAAATTGTTTGCTGAGTATTTTAGAACAAATTTCTTACCTACTATTTTCTGTAACTCTATCATTGTCATTTGTGTTCAATTTTTAATGAAATACTGAGAATAAAAATATGAAATTTCCATTCTGACTCCCTAAATTTTGCATATTGGGGAAAATAAGTTTCAGGAAGACTAAACAACAGTCTCAAGAATATGCAGCTAAGAAAAGAAGCCTGAGTGTGTTGGCCGGCAGAAACAGTTCCTTTATCTGCAGTTACAGTTCCCTGCATTTATTTAAACATACCCATGTAAATGAAAAAATGAATAACTAAGAATGTACATTTTTTTAAGCAATCATTTTAAGCCGGCATTTTTCTTTTTAACAGATGCTACTTTTTCTAATTGAGAGAACCATCTAATTTGTATCTGTGCATGTGAAGATACCACATGTCAGTATGTTGTTTTCTAATTGAAATGAAAATGAGATCTATGTCAACTGAGTTTAAATTCTAGATTTTTTGCACTGTGTTATGATTCTAAAGCACAAAATAAAACCAAGTGGATATAAACTGCTTTCTTCTGAGGTCCATTTCTGTAAGTTAATCTTTCAATTTCCTTTGCTTCTGTTAGGTTTCAGTAGCTTTCAAATGGAAATCTCCCAATGGCTTCCTATATGTGATATATAGCAGACATCAAGGTTAAAATTAGTTCTGTGTGTGTTTGTTTGGGATTTCTGTGTGAGTCAAATCTCTAAGATATCCCAACTTTTACTTAAAACATCCCAGTTTATACCGGATGAATAATGCCTCGAAGAAGGATACTCACTAAGACAAACTAGAGGATTGGGGAAATCAAGAAGATGATAAGAAGAAAATCCTAATTTTATTTGTTGAGCCAGTTTCAAAAAGAAAGAGTTTTCCCCTGCACAGCAGGACATATGTTTGCTTTGGAAAAGATACATAAAAAAGAACAACATCACTGTTTAGCAGCCACTTGTATTCTTCCTTTCCCTCAGGTGAAAGTGAGCGGGCTGCTCCAGGGAACTTTGTTTCCCACTTGCTACAATCTTGCATTTAGAAATTCTTTTACTTCAAAATAAGGTATGGCTAAAGCTAATGCATGAGACAAAGAGCCAGCAAGAGGAGTTGTCTCTCAGCTGAAGTTTGTGCAGCATAACCAACTTTTTGTGCTTACTTTTAAGCAACTAGTTTGTATAGTCATGGAGTGATTAGGCAGCTATTTTTTGTTGTTGCTAATGAAAAATACACGAGTATACTATGTTTCACATACTTTGAGGTATTATATAGAAAGCTATGCTGAAAGTGTGGCTCGGTGGTAATGCCCTTGTCTGGAATGCACAGGCCCAAGCTTTGGTTGTGAGTGTTGAAAGATAAACACTGCAACTGCATTTAGCCGTTAAAATAACTCGAATGAAAACTTAGGAAAATTCCCATCGTAGGATAAGATAAGTACATGAGGACAGGCCACTAGCAACCCAATAAGTACATGCTTTGAGGTGCATTTGTTTGATTTTGTCCGTTAGAACATATTATACTTGGATTTGTAATGTTGCATTATGCCGAGATGGTCATTTCTTCACCTAAAATTCTTGGATTTAGTTATATTTTACTGAAGGATATAAACAGGTTGAAATTAGTTTAAATGCTAGAGTTTGTGCAGTGTGAGAGAGTATACCCTGTAGTTATTGTATTGCAATAATTTGTTCACTAGTTGAAATGAATAACAATAGTTATCTGTAGAATTGTACATATTTCATAGTCACACTTTCTTCATATTTATTAATCTACATAGGGAAAATAAGTGCAAAACTTTAATGAATTGTTGTTTCTCTGTGCTCAGTAAGATCAGTCCTTTAAAGTTATGGTCATGATAACTTTACTTTGTGTATTCCACTGTACCCCTGTCTCAACTCACATACACCTTTTTGCTTAACAGAAAAACTCGGACAAATAAGTGAAACATTGAAATACAGAGAAACAGAGTTTGAGACAATGTTTAATGGAGGAAAGAATTTTTTGTCTGTTTTATTGAAAGAAAGAATGAGATTAAGAGAGACAGAAAAAGATCTCACTGAATTTCTAATCTGCATTAACAGGATTAATTTCTGTTTTCTTTTCAGGTATTGTAGATATAGTAGAAAGAGATTTCAAGACCACTTTGCTTACAAAATAGCAGGTTAAAAATTGGAGAAATGTGGAACCCCATTCTCAAAAATGAAAATCTTTATCTAGAGTCTGAGCTACTTTCTTTTTAATGTTTCAACTATAGATCTGGGGATATAGCCCAGTAGCACAGTGCCTGCCTGGCAAATGCAAGGTCCTAAGTTCAATTCCCGGTACAAAAAACAAAGCAAAACAAAAAAG
>NW_004955426.1:16168226-16170430 GCF_000276665.1 Chinchilla lanigera
TTTTTTTTTTTTTTTTGGTACCGGGACTCAAACTCAGGACCTTTCACTTGGCAGAGAGGTGGGAGAGGTACTTGTACTACAGAGCTATAACCCTAGCCCTTATTTATGTATTCTATTCACCTGTAGTGATTTACCTTAAGATCCAAAATCATAAAACTGTTTGGATGCTTGTCTTTGGGACAATAAGTGGGAATTAATTCCAGTTTTCAGTTTAGTGGGGAAAGGAGAAATCCCCAGGTAAATACACTAGGAATTAAAGCTTCTGAGATCAGAGAATGGCAGCCAGAATAAAAGACCCTGCATTAGCAGATAAAAGGAAAACCTATGCAAATAATTTCAATTTGAGAAGGATTGCTGTGATGTAGCAGGTACAAAGGAGTTTAAAGAAACTAAAGGTAAAATGACACATTACTGGATGTAGAGTTGATACCAGGGTTTTATAATGTATGTATGCTACCTTAGCGTTGCCTGAGTAGGTTGGCCTCTAGGGAAGGGAACTAGGTTCTAAGCTGTTAAACTTGGGGCAAACATTAGAAATCAAATTTTATTTTGAAATTTCATTAAATCTGAGAATTTTTTAACCCTCTATGAAGGAACAGCCTCTACTGTATTTGTCTGTCCATTTGTCCACTGCATGATCATGAAGATTTCATCCTTACGTCCTTTCTCATCTCCCTCTTAGAACTTCCCCTGGAGAAGCCTTCAAAATTTAAATAACTTGAGCCACTAAGGAATGATAGCTAAGTTCTCCTTTGCAACTCTAGTCTTTGACAACTAAATACATCTGAATCTAAGCCACTATTTTAATAATCCTTTTCCCTTGATCAGCCGTTTAGTATTGCTTTGGTTTCATGTATGCAAACACTATGAGAAGTCATATCCCAGTTCAATATGTGGAGGGCAAGGTTTTGTTTTATTATTGGCTTAGATCTGTGTTGTGATACTGTAGCAAAATACCTGATAGTGAATTATTTATAGAGAGTGTGACATATTTTTCTCCCAGTTCTGAATGCCTGGGAAGTCCAAGATCAAGGTGCCAACAGATTCAGTGGTCTGGCAGGAACTGTGATTTTAAGAGGGGTGAAGCTCTGTTTCCCACACAACAGAAGCAAAAAGGCAGGATGGACACATCTTGTTTTATAAGGGTACCTAATCCCACCCATGAAGGCAGAGCCCTCAAAAACCAACCCCATAACCTGTGCAAGTTTTGGTCTCTTCTCCCAATTTCATTTCATTGCGGACGTTTCAACACGAATTTTAGAGGAATGAAAAGCATTCAAACCACAGCCATTATCAGAAATTAACAGTGTCAAGAACCTAAAGATGTTTACTAGATAGCTAAGTATTGGATGTATGGAACAGGAGAATTTGGGGGCGGTCCTATACCATGCCTAAGCAGTGACGGGGACAAGGTAAAATCTAGGTAGGAAAATAAATTATATAATGTGAAGGATTTTGAAGAGTATGAGCTGGAACAGTACACATCTGCCCAGAGATAAGCACATGAAGACACAATGAAAAGAGCCTCAGAGGGAGGTGGGGGTCAGATACCTCCCTCATGACACTCAAACGGAAACACCTTGATGCTGTGCTCCAAGCCTCCAGAACTATGAGAATCATACTTTTCTTGCTTCAGCCACGCAGTTTGTGGTCTCTTATTATGGCAGGCCTACCAAACAAATGGAGATTTTAGTACATGAATTTAGGCTATGTAGCTATTAGTGTGTGAAATTCAGCATGCTTACCAGAGAAAATCGCCTCTATAGGACAAAACTGCATCATTTTTCCTGAAGAGGAGAGAGGATCTCAATTCTAAACTTACTTATGCATCCTAAAGAGAGACAGCGACCTGGTGAGTGGTTGGTATTTTCCATCAAGATTTAAATGTGATTGTAATAAAAATTATGCTTGTTTGTACTAGAGTTAGATGTTTAAACAAGTCGATAAATTTGGGGGAACACAGGAAAAATGGTTTGTTTACTTTTATTTCCACATTAATTTTGTTACTCGCAGAGGATGAAATTAAGAGCCTTGGAGTCCACTAAAATCATTTCATTCACAAAATGGGTGTTTTATGAGTAAGCACACAGCAGATCACTCCTCTGCAGAGCGCAGCAGATGGCCACTGGAGCTTGGAAACATCTGTCTGCTTCTGCTCTTGTTGTTGGTCCAGAATCTGAGAGACATAAGGAAAGAAAAAAAAA
>NW_004955426.1:16170530-16173683 GCF_000276665.1 Chinchilla lanigera
TATATATATAGATAGATAGATATATATATATCCTCTGTACCAAGCCCTGTTACAGCTAGCTAGAAGCTAAAAGTGGAGTTGGTTTGATGAATGATATTATAGTGTGGGAACACAATTTGACTAAGTAATAAATACTATTCCACAGGAGAGAATGTAAATTCATGAACTGACTGATATTTGAACTTACTTATTAAAGTAAGACAGATTTTCTCTGAAGATTTTTCATAAAAATCTTTAATTAGTCCAAGCCCACAAAAGAATATTTATTATGATTTATATAAATAAGCATTAACACAGCAGCCTAAATGCTTAAACAGAATCGAATGTTTTTTAAAGACAGATTTACACTGGAAAATAGCATTTAAACTAAAATGTATTGATTTGTACTGTAAATATTAAGCATAAAATTGGCTCAATAACTGTCCGATACTACACCCATAAGACTGGAAATAGCACTGCTAACTTTTAAGGGTTCAACTGTATTAAAGCAAAAATTAGACTGAGCAGTAAATTTTATATAAGAAAGCATTTAATAAATTACGCCTACTGGCCCCTTGGGTCCATGTAAGAGTGGTAATGAAGGAAAAGTCTCATGGAGAAGAAAATCTTTCAGTAGATTCTGTTGAATGAGTGGTAATAGTGTGTGCATTGCGGAGAAATAAGCATCAATATCAAGGAACTGTCCAAAATGTCATGCATCGTGACACAGGCCCGTAATCCCAGCACTTGGGAAGTTGAGGCAGGAAGATCATTGCGAGTTCAAGACCAGCCTGGGTTACAAAGTGAGCTCAAAGCCAACCTGAATTGCATAGTTAGACCTTGTCTCAAAAGGACAAAAAAAAAACAACAACAACAAAAAAGAATTGTCAAAAAAAAAAAAAAGAGAAAAAGAAAAGCATAAATAGAGTCAGATTTTCCCAAAATATGTTCAAAGGTAATGACTTCACTTGCGCAGTGGTATTCAACCATTTTTGGGATAGTTACTAAAATATACTTTTATATTTCATATTTACAGAAAAGTTGCAGAAAAAACTAAAACAGTCCTCTGTAATCTATCCAATTGGCTCACATTCACCAGCTGTTTATGTTTTTCCTCTTTTGGTTTAACATTCTGTTTCTCCTTTCCATTCTCTGTATGTATGAGTTTTTCCCCCTTATGTCTTGACTTCTCTCCATGAGTTTAAGAGCACTTCATTAATGCCTGAGACGGTAGTGTATCCTAGACTTGCACTGGGCTTTTCCTGGCTTAGTTTTCTGTCAGACATATTGCAGTCTCTTTTTGACTTTTATACTGTCAATAGTTCTTAGACTAAAAGGTGATACTAGCTAAGTATCCAGATTGTACAAGCTATTTTTCCATAGCTTGTTATCAGTGAAGAGAACTCAGATGTATCCACTGAAATGATAAACTCATACTGATGCTCCCAATATTATTCAAAACATCAAGGTAAATTCTAGGTGTGGACTTATAAAAACAGTGGGAAACCTGTTCTTCATTAATCTCTATGTATTTACACATTTGCTCAATTTAGGAAACAAAAATAAAAAATTTCAAAGTTCCCAACTTATACCAATTTCCAAAAAACTAATGTTGGTAACCAGTGCTCAGTATTTGTTTATTGCTTCTTTTCATTTCTGTGAGATAAAATTTAATTAGAGTGAAATGAGCAAGGCTCAAATGTAAAATTTAATGAGTTTTGACAAGTGTACCCACTGTTAAAACGGAACATTTCCATCACCTAAGAAAGTTACCATGTGGTCGTTTTCAATTAGTATCTTCACCTCCTACAGAGGTGGAGATTATTATGACTTTTTCAAAATGGATTAGTTTTTGCTCTTCCGCAATGTGTAATAAATGCAGTCATTCACCACATAATTTTTTGTATCTGCTTCATTTGCCTACATAATGTCTCTAAAATTATTCTACTTTCAGGATTAGTTTGTTGCTGTTATTGCTGGGTAGTATTTTTGTTAGATGAATTTGCACAAAACATATTCTTTTTGTTTTTTTAACTGCATTTCTTAACTCTCAAAACATTCTTTTGTAAGACAATTTGCAAACACATGATTTCATTATTTTAAACTCCTCTGGTTGAATTTCAGACACAAATATATGGTTTTCATATAGATATGAAAGAGACTGATAACCTCTCTTTTTTTTCCCAAAGAGGATAGAATGTTTACATTTTCACCAGCAAGAAAGTTCTAGGAGCTCTGCATTTTGCCCAAAATTTGTCTATGCTAGACTTTTAAATATTAATCATTCTAAAGCACATATAACCTTTACTTTAATTTATATTTTCCTGATTAATAATGACGTTCAATAACATGTTTATTGGATATCTGAACATATTTATTACTCAGATATCCAAGTTTTTGTCTACTGGTCCTGGATTATTGAACTGAATGTGAAAATTGATATTTTATGCAAGTCCTTTTTGCTTGTAGATTTTTCTTCTATATTTTAGTAAATTTTCTGTTTTGTTGAAGTTTGATCTTGAAGTTAACTTGTTATTTTCTTTATTGTTATTCCTTTCTATAAAAACAATTTATGTACACATATGCTTAGTCTGAAAAATAATCTGCCTACCTTATTTTTAAAGACAGTTTGCTGGCGGGTGGGGAGCGCCAGCCTTCTGGCTGGCTAGCTTCCTGCCTGCTGGCTCCCGGAGGGTGGGCCCCCTGTGCACGGGGAGCCTCGGGTGAGGAGCGCCGGTCTTTTGGGGTCTTCGGACCGGCGACTCATTCCCGACCTCGTCGTTCCCCGGACGGAGGACATCCGGCGCACAGGGAGCCTCGGGCGGGGAGCGCCAGTCTTCGGGCTGGCTAGCTTCCTGCCTGCTGGCTCCCTGAGGGTGGGCCCCTAGCGCACGGGGAGCCTCGGGAGGGGAGCACCGGTCTTTGGACCCACGACTCACTCCCGGCCTCAGGGTTTCCCGGAAGGAGGGCTTCTGGCACACAGGGAGCTGCGGGTGGGGAGCGACAGCCTTCAGGCTGGCTAGCTTCCTGCCTGCTGGCTCCCAGAGGGTGGGCCCCCGGTACACGGGGAGCCTCGCCAGGGAGCGCCGGTCTTTTGGGGTCTTCGGACCGGCGACTCATTCCCTACCTCGTCGTTCCCCGGACGGAGGACTTCCGGCGCACAGGGAGCCTCGG